>NW_027495931.1:0-202377 GCF_021521415.1 Bidens hawaiensis
TCGAGTTTTATAAATTAGATTCGTTACAGTACATGAACTAACCTAAAAAACAAATTTCGTAAAATGAATAGATATTTTTGAAAAGGAAAGACAAAAAAATATATCAACACAAAAAAAAAATCAAATAATAATAATAATAATTATTATAATAATAACAACAACAATAATAATAATAAACGTTTTAGATTGAGTTAGTAAAAATATAGGAAAACGTTGAATGAATAAAAAAAATATCAAAAAGAAGCTATTGAATGAAAATATACAAGTATGAAATGAAAATAGATAATAAACGTTTTAGATCGAGTTAGTAAAAATATAAGAAAACGTTGCATGAATAAAAAAATATCAAAAAGAAGCAATTGAATGAAAATATATAAGTATGAAATAAAAATAGATAATAGATTAACTTCTTTTTATAAAAAAATAAAATTTAAACTTTCACTCAACCACCGAAAAAGAAAATCACAAAGGAATAGAAGAAGAAAGCCCAGCAAGAGGCCGAGCTAAACACCAGAACCCAAAGAACAATGCAGTATCCAAAACACCAACTGATCAATAATATGTTGATTAACTAACAGAAGAAAAGAAAATACTATAATATGTTGGTTTGAAAGTAAAAGGTGAAAAATAAATGGAAAACACTAATTTGGTAAATAGTTTCTAAGGAGCACAAAAATAGTAAATATTTTTTTCGTCAACACTAATTTGGTAAAAAGCTCTTATGGAGGTGCTAGTCTAATTATTTTTTAATAGTTCGCTCATTCTATGTGAAAGTATATCTTCATCTACTGCTCCTTTCCTTCATAGTTAATATTTCCCATGGTTAGTTACAATAATATCTAGAACATCAGCAATAATAAATCTTCACAAACTGTTATATGAACTTCACATAAGATTCTATACTTAAAAAACATTTTCTTTCCTAACAAAATGTCACATAACCAACTTCTTACATTTAATCAAGTTACATTTAAAATATCTAATTCTTTTTATTTTTGGTATATATTTTAGTAACAGAATATAGTTAAAGAATGAGGTGTTTGTGTTCCCAAGTTTCATTTAAGGGGGGGGGGGGGGGGGGGGAAGGAAATGAAAGGAAAGAAATGAAGAATATTTGTGTTCTAGAGTTCCATTAAAAGAAAGAAAAGTAAGGAAAGGAAAAGAAAGAGTAGGCAAATAAAGAGTAAAATGGTGGGGCTTGGCTTCTTTCCAAATTGGAAAGAATAGGAAGGAAAGAAAGTTGGGGAGAAAGGAAAAATGAGAGAAAAGAAAGGAAAGGAAAAACATATACTTTCTTTTCCTTTCTCTTCTTAAGTAAACTCGGGAACACAGCGTAATTTAAAATAAACACTCAAAAATACAAAATTACATTTTCCAATGACTATATTTCAACTCCAATAAATACACAACTTGCATCTTCACCCAGCTTTCATCTTCAATTTGTGCTCTTGGCAAATCGACAAAACCAACTCATCGTCACGTTCTTGTTCACATACATGTTAACGAACCAATCCCTCCACCCGTTGTTGAAGATCCGTGGGGGACGATGATAGCTTTAATTGAAATATGGCTTTCGATCAACTCTTTCCCCCGATTGTGCAACAACCAACCACTCGGGAAGAGGAGATGAAGCCAGATGTTTTTACAACCCATTGCATTTCAGCCATCGATCAAAAGACAAGTACGATACGATATGATACAGATAATTTAACAAAAGACAATTTAAACCGGCCCGAGAAAAATATTATTCTGACTCGGGCCAGCTCATACCACCTCATAGTTCATAATATGAGTTGTATATCTTTATCGGGTTTTAAATTTTAAGCCAAAGAACAACAAAAGCCGAAGCGAAAGGTGGGTGAAATTCTAATCAAATTCAAACGACTGAACCAAGTAATCATAAGTTGTATGATCTCGTTATTCAATTTCTTAATTTTATGTTCGCATTAATACCCCAATTTTCAGACTTCGTTCTGATTTCGCTTTAAACCCTAATTTCATTCTCAAGATCGTCTTCTATGTCTGCAGCTTAGGTATTCACTCAAGCATGGAACAATTCAATCTTCTAGAGGGTAGTGGTTCATTTAACGAACCTATGGTGCAGAGTGATCGTACGACACAGGTCAAAACTGGTGGAAACGAAGAGAAGAAGGCTGCAGTTCATGAAGAAATCAAGAAGGTGAACCAGCTTCCGGCGCAAAGCACTTATGCGGCTCACCGAATTAAGGTTCTCAATAAAATTCTGCAGCTTTTATCTGTTCAGGTATGAAGAACAAAGTTGTTTATTTCGATATAATCAGTTGGTGCAACTGCAGTAATTCACAAAATATGTTCGGGTGTCCCGGTCGAGTACTGAAAACAAGGCCCTTGTATATAAATGTTTCTTTTAAAGATCGAAGATAATTGTGATAACAAATACGCAGTGTTTAAGTGTTAATAATGGGTGAGGATGAGGCCCGACTAGCATTGTAGACGTGCTGCTAATAACGTTTTGAAAATAGTGTTTTAGATTTATTTTTCTGTTTGCTAAGTTAGGTTAACTTGCATATGGTATTGATAATGTTGTCTTTGTTTTGAAATCAGAGGACTGTATCACAAGATGAGGAGCTGGAGTTGCTTTTTGCAGGGCTTTCAATCTGAATATGTTTGACGATCGAGCCGAGCAATGGTTAGTTACCTTACCTAAATATGTCTTGTGATGTTTGCATTGTAATCACATAAACATAGGATTTACAAAGTAAAACAGTTAACTGACATAAACAGTTTTTGTTTTCATAAACATTGGCACTTGGCAGTTATTGATGGTGAATGTTTGTGAAAGGAGAATGTTGTATAATATTTATAACGAGTACCTTTTAGTTTTGTATAATGTTTAGTTAGGAAAAAAAACGTGTTGCGGTTTTCATCTTTGATTTATCATCTTTTCATAAGCTTCTGGTATGTTTAATTACTGTTGATTTTATTAGTTATTAGTTGTGCTTGCATTAATAAATTCTAGGTTATGATTCCATAGATCAGCTTTTCTTATTTAGTCAGGTTTCTTCTTTGATTTATGGGTTGTTCTGGTTCATTGAGTATTTTTGTGTGGTAGATTTTGGTTTCAACGGTTTTGTTTCAGGTTGGTTGATTTTGTTCCAACGGTCAAGTTTATTGATTAAGCTGTAAAATGTTTACCAAGCTTAATCACTATTATATTTTTCAAATTTCTTACTTTATGTTATAATTAAAATGGTTTTTTACTATTCTTTACATTAAAAAAAAAGAAGAAAGAAAGAAAAGAACTATTCATTATGCAATTAAATAAGTACAAAGTTTGTAAAACGTAAGAAAATATTTTTGAAGTTTCATACTTTTTGTTAGATTCACATAAAACCTGTTTCTGAACCAAATCTACTCTTTGAAACCGGTATGGACATAGAAACCATGTGTTCAGGACCAGTTTGTAATTCTCTCCGTTAAAACCTGTTAAACCAATTTGCACCGCAAGAAACCGCCTTGCAGTCAACCCAGTTTTGACTTTTTCTTAACCAACCCAAACTGGATTTACTTTTGAACCGGTTTGTGCACCTCTACTTTTTGTCATGATTTAATCTCACGGTTTATATATCACGAGAATGAGTTAGATTGTCATGATTGGTACTAGTTGTGTATGTATTGTTGTTAAAACCTGGATGATTGCTACATTTAAAAAGGGTGATTATGTCTGTAATTTGAGACCTATGTATTAAGATTATTTAGTATTTACATAATGTAATATTGACAAGGTAGCTCATTCTGAATAGAAGTGTTGCAATAGTTCATGCTAATAGTAAATAATATCGTACTTGCCGATGACACAATTCTATTGAACATACTAAATATAAATGAACTCCTCTTTTAGGATCGTTAAAATGTTTTTAAGGCTTTAACAATCACGCTAAAAACCATCTCACCATAAAGAACACAAAGGTGCACATGCTTGACACTAGTCCGCCGAGCTCAGTGAGTTGCGTTGAAGTATTGAACACACTATTTCACTAAATCCACTTATTTGAATCACTGCCTCTCGCTCAAGGAATCATTGATTTAGGTTGAAAATTCGAGTCATTTTTGCTTTGTGTTGTTGGAAGCATTGCTCCAAACCACTACGGATTTAGCATTTGGATAGATAAAGGGTATTTCTCTAATTCTATATAGTACCCAATTTTATATATAATTTACTATAAAATGATTACAATAGAGTGGCTGGCAAATGGGCAACAAGCTGTGTTGCAACCCCCTTTTGAATAGCAAAGCCAATCCTGCTAAAAACGAAACTTTGGGACCTAGGAGCTGAAGAGGTTCCGTGTACGACATGCTGAACCCTACTTAAAAAATTCACAGCCTCTGGGGCCAGAAAACCAGATGCATCAAAGGCGAATGGTAGAAAGACATGTTTATTATCTAAACAAGCTTTCTCGTGTTTAACAACTTTGCCCGATTCAGCCTTCAACACAGCATGCCCCACAACAAACCCACGGTCCTGAGTCCAACAAGAGGAGACACTCCTGTAAGATCCACGCAGGCGTGTTTCCCCCCTGCCCACCCGAACACAAGAATATCATCTGGTCGTAAAGTAGACCTCCATTCCAGAGGATCCGTGAGAAAGTTAACAGGGCCTCCTTTTTAGCAGAAATCCCTACCCGTTTAAGAACATCAGACAGAACATCCCTAACCAAACATGTATGTATTTAAAGCCAGACAATTATTTGCAATGCACCACATGGTCACCAAAAGAATTCAAACAGGCCTTGCGACAAATTGGGCAAGGCTCATCAGTCGGGAACATAGGGATCATTAACCGATACTTAAGGATAGCCCGATACTCCAAACCCGACATACGTTGGCCTAATCCTTCAATGGGGATGGCCGTTAGAAAATCATGAGCCCGAGGAGCCCGAAGGCATTCAAACACCGCCTTTTGACGAGGGGATAGATTAAACTTCACTTCTAAACTCTAGACGATTCCACTAAATAAGGCACTCGCCACAACATGTTGGGCTTTAAGGGGGGGGGGTGTCCTTATTAGAAAACCCGCTAAGATCAAAATCTAGAAAGGGAATTTCATGCGCTCACCTTCTGATGTCAATCCATCAATATGATAGCGATTCATAGGGTGGGTTAGGCTTCAAAACAATTAATTCGTTGAGTGGATCAAACTCCAAAGAATAAGATGAAGAACATGACAAGTTTTGCAACAATTTTCTCTTCGTCTATGATTCATAATTAAAATGCGATTATATAGGCTATGAACACTAAACCTTTAGAGAAATGACCACTTAGTAGCTAATCTACTTATCTATTTATACTATTAAACCAATACAATTTCACATGTTATTCAATTAGACCTTTCACATAGGATGCCAAGTGTGTTGTTGGTGGGAATCGAACTCATTGCATTTCTTTTAAAATGTCTGTGCCTTGCCAACTCAACTAGAATGAATTGATGTTAGCATTCTATTTTTCTTAATAGTATAGATTCACAACATTTCATTTTGATTTCTTCTTAAATACAAATACAAATTATTTACTAATCTATGTATTTTAGGAAATTATTTATGTCTTATGAATCCATAAAGATATGTTATTATATATGTTATTAAATTTAACTTTTTTGTTTTATTTCTTTTAACCACCCATGTATCACACGGACTTTATTTTAGCAACCAATAAGCCACTAAACTAGACTAAACAAAGAAACATAAGTTATACATAATTAAAGAAACAATGTCGTAAACATGTGAATATGGAGCAAGGCCGTTCTTGATAATCGTTAAAAAATTTGGGTCGAAAGTGAGAAAAATTTTAGGCCTTTAGTAAAAAAATTAATTGGGCTTAAACAATTAATGTTTAAATGAGCTTATTTGTTATGATTAGGGTGTCGAAACAATTTTTTTTATATAGAAATGAACTTAAATAAGTTGAGTAACTGGGTTTAAACATTAAGAATACATATATAAATAAATTTCGGGCCTGCCGGGTGATTGGGTCGAGGATTATCAACCACCCAACCCTCCTTCAAAGACGGTCTTCACATGGAGCAATGTAATGCAACATGGGAATGGAGGTCTGATGTGGACATGGAGACCTGAACGTGAGCACGTATGAAAATCATATGCTATACACATGTATGGCATTTAAAACCTTTGTATACCTCAATATGACGCATATTATCACGCCCCTTGTCATAACAATTCCTTAAACATGTGTATACCACAACATACAATTCCAACGCATATAATAACAATCAACAAGTATACGTCAACAAATGATACACACTTATACGACCATATAATATAAATTCAGTAAGGCGTTATCTGTAATGTAAGAAGCTAAGAGATGCTTATATATTCTTTCCTAATAAAAACTCTACGTGTTAAACTTATCTCTCTTATTTTTTATTTTACTTTATTTTATAAAGACGCAAACCTACCATTTACATTTATTGAGTGAGTATTTTGAAGATAAAAAAACGTAAGCATTGAGAGTGCAAGTGCAAGTGCAAGTGCAAGTGGCATATAAACTTTGTTAACCAACCACTGAGGGACGGATAGCGAGAACCACCAAAACCAAAACCAAAACCAAAACCAAAACCACTCGCAAATGGGTATCTGGAACGACCTCCGTTTAGTAGCTGGCCGGTTCATCAATTGGACCTCCTCCGACTCAACTACAGCCTCAAGAAAGCCGGCTGTCGATTTGCCGGATCCGGTTCGCCGAGAGACCGTAACTCGCGTTCTAACCGGTTTCGGCAAGTTCGCCGTCGATTCCGCCGTTTACGATCCTCTCAAAGGTTAGGTTTCCTCTCTATTCATGCTACCGAATCGGAATTTCGAGTTTTACGGAAATTAGGGCTTCAGACTCTGTTTTATTTCGTATGTGTTCGTGTTCAGTTGTGTTTAGGAAAGTGAAATTAGTAGCTGGAACTATTCGATTCACTGACTGGATTTCAATTTTAGGTTTAGTGCAGTTTGTTTAAGTGTATTGATGTTGATTATGAGCTTTATTGATATTAGGATTAGGAACCCACGATGATGATTTATGAGCTTTATTGAAATTAGGATCGTGAACAATTCGATTCGTCCATTGAATTTCAATTTCAGGTTTAGTATAGTCTGTTTAGTTTAGTGTATCAATGAATCGGTAATGATCTATGAGTTTTTATTGAAACTATGATTTATGAGCTTTATTAATAAGGATTACGAACAATTTGATTTTAAACCATGCAATACTGCACATCAATTTATAACAATTACATAAAGGATCCAACTACAATAGAGAGAGAGAGAGGTAAGCGGGCAAAATTCAAATTTAGGTTTACTACAGTTTGTTTAAGTATATCCATGATCTATGAGTTTTATGTATTGAGTTTTTAGGGTTTGTGTCGTTGTATGTGCTTTTTGGATAGTTGATCATTCTCATCTGATTATGTGAAGGTGGAATGCAAGTATATAGGGTAGTTAAAGAAGGAATGAAGGATCAATCTTCTCTCGAACCTTCAAATTTGGACTATAAACCTCGACACACGTTAATGATGGAGGAGATGCAAGCTCGAATGGAGAAAATGCAGGAGGATTTGCATATTATTAGGCTTGATGATGAAGATTCGATCTTATGTGCCAAGGATTTGGATCCTCGTAAGGAGGAACCAGATGAATCCAATGAACAATCTGCGGATGCGAAAACTGATGTCAAAAAGATCTTCATTCGATCACGCTTATGAAGAGAGCGTGATTTGGGGATTGTAAAATACACATGTGTTTACGAGTATTAGATTGTATAATTACTTTGTGCCTTTTGCAGTTTTGTTGTTTTAAGTTGCATCTGGTGTGGAATAAACACTAGTACTTTACTATATGTATGTTAATATGTGATTTTACAATTTTCATGTCCATGTTGATAGAAGCTAGTGGTACCGAGTATTATGATACGTTGCATATGGTAAAGAAAAACTTATCTCCTTTTTTTCTGAACGTAAATCAACTTGTTTTAATCTGTTGACTTAGAAAAATGAAGTTACTGCTTGGTCTATATGTGACCAATTATTATTTTAGATACATTTAAGTCGATTGAGTTACACATGCTTTGATTAGGGGTATGAATTTTTAACATAACCAACTGTGGATTAGGGTTTAGTCTAGAGGATTCAAGTCAGTTTTAGGGTCGAACTTGAGTCGTGATTTATGCTTCGATTCACGAGACGGTAAGGGGTGAGTGAGTATAGCAATCTGATGATCAATAACTAATTCAGTGACCACGAACAACCGCTACACCCTTTTCAGTTATAATGTAAGAAAAACATGATCAAATATGAGAGTAGGAAACGTGTGAGAAATCATAAACTAAGATATGATGGTATATCATAAACCTTGGAAACGTCTCATGATATACGTGGTCATGTTGTAGCACCAAAAGGTCCAAAAGAGTCCACGAGCCGACATGTTGGCACAATGGCAATCGGCATATGTTGGCGAAATTCACATAAAGCCTTATGGTACAACTGAAGGTGAAAACGTTGCATTTACACAAGCCAGCAGAAGCATAAATGTTTGAATTCGCTCATGTTATTTGATCTGGCGTTTAGAAACTGTAGTTACTCGGATGCATCAAAACTAGACAATCCGCCTATGGTTACTTGAGTTTTTTAATGACAATATCATCTCTAGGAGTAGTAAAAACAACCTATTGTTTTCTGATTAAGCTGTGGATCTGAATACTTGACGATGATTAACACTGCTACTTAGATCTTTGGATCGCCCATCTTCTCCGTGAACTACATGTTTTGCCTCTAGATCAGCCTAAACTTGTTGGTGACAATCTCAATGGCAATTCCATTAAAAATCCAATTTCTATAAAAGAGCCATTCCTTGAGGGAGTATTAGTTATAAATTTAAAAATGGATAAAGCTATCATTTGATTAATCTAATTGTTATAACTGTCTCCTATATCTGATTAGTTTTTCTTATATTTATCCTCGAATATAATCATCTGTTAAATTTAAGCAAAATAAACAATGATATGTTGTATAACTTCATCCGATTTTTAAAACTCGTTCAACCAGTTTGATAAGCCACCCTGGTACATACAAACACATTGTATAACACAGCTTACAGCAATCATCTTTTCTTAGCCTATATATGTATACTAATAACCGAATAAATGATCACAAAATAAATGCACACATAGCATATACTATTATACTAACCGTAACAAACACAATAAACTATCTTCCATTCGATCATCTTCCTCGAGGATTAACGAGCTGGGAAAACACTGCACTGGTAGCCTCTTCATCGGTGCCTGAGTGCACCACATCAATCATACTCGTGCTATTCTCAGACGGCTCGATCTGAGTCAGCGGGACCGCCTGAATATGATTCATGCTATTATCATCTGGCTCTGTTAACGCCACCGCGTTTTCCTCAAGTTGCAAAGAATATTCAAGATTCCATAAAACATCCCCCATTGATGGCCGGTCAACACCGTATTCAGCTAAACACTTCTCAGCCGTCTCACAAAATTTCTTTAACGACGCTGGATTCACTTTCCCGACAAGATACCCGTCCATAATCTGGTCCAACATGCCCTTCTTTTGCCACGTCATCGCCCACTCAGCAATGTTGACTTGCTCGCGTGGAAGCACTGGGTTTAAAGCCGGTCTTGAACATACAACTTCCATTAGCACGACACCAAAGGAATACACGTCTGATTTTTCAGTCAACTGTTGTCTTCTGAAATACTCGGGATCTAAATACCCGAAACTACCCTTGACCGCCGTGCTCACGTGGGTCTGGTCAAGATCCGGACCAGCTTTCGAGAGCCCAAAATCCGCAACTTTTGCAACGAAATTCTCGTCTAATAATATGTTGGTCGTTTTGACATCGCGGTGAATAATACTCCACGTGACGCCCGTGTGAAGATAATGCAGACCTCGAGCTGCACCGATACAAATCTCAAGGCGTTGCTTCCATGATAACGGGGGTAACTCCGTCCCATAAAGATGACTTCTTAACGGGCCATTAGCCATATACTCGTAAACAAGAATCATTTCTGACCGTTCGTCACAATACCCGATAAGCGACACGAGATGTTGGTGTCGAAGCTTCGATAACATTTCTATTTCGGTTCTGAATTCCGCGAGGCCTTGTTCGGATCGCGGGTTTCCTCGTTTAACCGCCACATGGGTCCCGTCTTCCATTGTTCCTTTATACACCCGACCGAACCCGCCAACACCAAGAAGCAAATTCTCATCAAATCGGTTTGTTGCTTCCATGATTTCTTGAATTGTAAAGTTTCGACCGAGGTTGCATGATGATATGCAGCTTGCAGTCCCGCTTTTTTGAGACACAGTCGATAGTTTTGTCATCGTTAATGAGTTCCCATTACCATGTAATGGAAGTGGTAACCATGACGGCTTTTGTTGACCTGTTTTTGACCGTTTCGCAACAAAACAACAATAGCATAAAACCAAAACAATTATAGCAACCGAACCGGCTATAACACACCCAATAACCAAAGCCATTTTATTGGATTTCTTTGACGGGAATAATACAAGATTCTCAACCGGAGTAAGCCCGTCTAAGCTTCTAGCCCCGTTGCTAATTTTTAAAACTTCAAGACCGTTCAAAACCGCGTTTTGATCTTCTGCAACACTATCGGGCCCGATACTTACAGTCAAAGTGCTTACACTACCAGATGAGTTGCAGACAAAATCTTTGTAAACAGGCACATCAAGGTTACCCGTTAAGCTCGATAAATCAAGATCCGCGTAAGCAGTTTCAGAATTTATGAACAAGTTGAACACGAGGGTGTTTAGCGAAGAGCTCACAATGTCACAAAAATGCGCACGAACAAAGTAAGTGAAACCAGGGTCAACAGGAAGAACCCAAGTGATGTTGAAGTCCACGTCAGGAACATTAGCATTTCCCATAGTTTGAGCGGTTGCATACACCCAATTCGGTGCGATTTCGGGTGTGACGCTTTCAGTATATTTTATCAAAGACGGGTTAATCGTGACACTTGCACCCGACCCATTAACATGAAGATAGTTTTTATCGTTTTCCAATGTTCTTCCCAATGTGTCATTTTGTGGGGTGAGTTTTGGCCCGCCCATGTTTAAACGGTATACAGTCTCGAATGCTTGGTTTGAAAGACCGGTAATTGTGGTAAATGGGAATACGGAAGTGGCTTCGCTTGGGATCAGATAATCGGGGACGGAAACAACTTCGATCGCATTGATGAATGCAATTGAATTGTTTGAAGGGGTAAAAGTTAAAAGCAATGAATCAGAAGTCACATTTATTGAACATTCTTTAAACAAATGAGTTGAAGAATTGTAGGTTTTGAAAGTGTAGTTGTTTAAGAGGACAAAGTTTTCGGTTACTACGGTCAGTGAAGCTGATGTGAGGTTATGGCCCGGGATGGGGTAAAAGTAGAGGCGGATCCAGTGTCGGCCCGGTTTCTTGATTTTGAAGTTGTAAGAGGTTGTTGTGGTGAACACTCGGGCCGATTGGTGGACCGGTAACGGGACGGTGGAATTTGAGTCAACCACATTTGAAGTTTTATGACTGGTTAAAGAAACCGTTGATGATTCGTCTGAATCGGGAATGTAGGTTTGACCAAGAAATATAACATTTTGGGAAGAACCACAGGCAATTAAGTAGTTATCAACAGGACTGAATGAATCAGCTGATGATGATGGGTGAATATATGCATAGACAAAAAATGCAAGAACTAAAGATACGCACTTCAAGAGCTTCATTTCTTGAAAATTTGAACACTTTAATCTTGACACGACAGTCCAACTTCAAGAAACTGATTCTCTGACAATTTGTATACTTGAATCCCTTAAAGATTCAGTCTTTGACACAATCCAACTTCAAAAAGCAAAATACAACCATTAGATAAAGCTTCAATCTTGATAACAATTTGAACGTAAAGATTCAATCTTGACACAACCCAACTTCAAGCAAAACTGTTTTTACTGAAAGTCTGTTTACTTTATAATCCCTAAATTGGTAACAAATTGTACTTAAAGATTGCATTTTGAGGCAAATATCTAGCTACAAAAAGATTAAACAACAAGAACTCAAGCAACCCACTTCAAGAAAGTCATATTCTTGGATATTATAACCATAAACCCCAAAATTGAGCCAAAACAAGCAATGGGTAAAAGATTCAAGAACCCTAGATATATTGAAAACAATGTATGAACAAATACTGAAACAGGATAACATTGTGACTAGGGTTTTGAAGTGAACAATGGCTTGACTTGTAAGTAGTAATTACCTCATTTGAAATGCTGACAAAAGATGATGATGAACAGTAGGAAACATTTGAAGTGAAAGTGTTCACAGCTCTTTACAGGCTGGGTGACTAGGCAATATACGGAAGAAATAAAAGAAACGCGTGGAACCCACAACTAATTCATGGTTGGGTACTTGGGTTTGTTCAATGGTTCGACACCATGGGGTCTCACTCGCTATTTGCCACTGGATTTGTGACCATTATCCGTAATATTAATATTGTTGGATCTTTCATTTTGGATTTTTTTTATTTGTATATTTTAAGTTAGGATTTCTACTTTTTTAAATTTTGATTGTTGCCTAACATGCATTCATATTGATTACCATAATATTTTTGATAGGCCATATCACATAAGATAACTTGTTATTCTCACAAATGTTCTAATATATGTATCAAAAGAATTGGTGAACTTTCAAATTTGTGTTTGATTTTACGTATGCGATCTGGGATAGTCTGGTAAAATGTGATTATGTGACATTTTTCTTTCGAAAAATTACTTTATAAGATGGCATTTTCGACAGCGGTTCGTCGATCTAAATTCGCTTGTCATGATTCGGGCATTATGTGATCAATCTAAGTTGTGTATCGTTTGTTTGGCTTTCCATATCTGATTCAACATTTGTGTAAGGGACATAAATGATGTATAAGATAGAGATGGAGGAGAAGATGATGAGTGCTTGGGCAGAGACGAGGATGTGTTATGGTTGAAGGGATAACGTTGGTAGTATTTCAAAGTATGCTGGATGTTGACATGAGCTTGTTGGTTCTCTGGAAAAGATTACTTTGGATTACCAATATTTTCGTTCTTTTTTACTTATGTGCTATTCTTTTAGTTATATTTTGGGTTACCACTACCACATCACTGGCAAAAATTGGTGATGACTGCAATCGCCGGTGGAAAACAAAGAGGTAGAAATCGAGGTCCATGACCACGACGTGAGTTCTCTTAGCCACACTTCCTACGACTCTCCTTCTGATGCTATCACCGCATATAACACCATCAATTTCATCTAAAGACATTGTCAAAGAAGAAATGGTTTTGTGATCTCATTTTTCTCGCACGTTACACATAAGATGAAAAATACAAACACATGAATGCCATTTTACAATAATTAAAGGCCGGCACAACATATGGGTCATAGTGTACAACTCATTATGCAAAGAGTGAGTTGAATAGTGGAATAAATACACATACAATATTTGATAAATGATATTTGTATAATTGCATATTGGTATAGAAGATTCATTTCTCCCAAGTTTATATATATCCAAGAACTAAGGTTTGTATTTACACTTTTTTTTTTCATTTTGACTATGTTTTTCCATTAGTATCATATTATGTTATGTCATTGACCCTATTTGAACTAAAATAATTAACACCAGACTGTTAGAAGTTCAAGAATCGAAAAATAGTAACCTTATGAGAAGAAATTATTTTACTCCGCTACTGATTGTCGACCCACGGACATGCATGTGGGGATATCACACATCGACTTATGTGGAGGAAAGAACATAGAGGCCGGTTCGCAGGCATGGACGGCTGTGAATGAGTGATTAACGTTTTGTGTGAAATGGAGGAGAGAGAGGTTCATGATATTTCAAACAGTATGTAGGGAGTTTTCTGAGAAGCTATCGTAGTAGAGGAGAAAGGACTCCAAAAGGCCTGGTTACAAACACTCTTACGACAATGTGCCTTCTCCCCTTTGTCATTTGTTGACCTAATTCTGAATATACATTAGCTGTAAACTCATGGTAATTTTGTTTTGCGACTGTTTTGGAGCAAAATTTAACGACCACTTTCACGTAAGCGTTTATACTAAATTTATATTGACTTGAATAAGATCGAAACAAGTAAACAACTATCTCATAACAATGATCATGAATATTTAGTTTTGATGGTTGAGAAGTACGACTATTTGTACAATATTCATTCTGGACATCATTTATTTTTTTCTAGTAAAGTACAAGAACCATATTGATGACAAGCATGTCCCCTTTATCGCATTTTGGTCCTCACCATGTGATGGTATACATTACTTGAATACCCTGAAATAATTACGACGTGATCATTTCTTGTTATATGTCACTTCCTATGATATATGCTCGTTCAACAACTAGTCGGCCATACTTTTCTTTGTTGTAATACAATTTGTCAAGTTTATTTGTAAGGACGTGAAGAATGCTAGAGAACTTGATAAGACTTTTAATTTATTACCAGGTCATTAAGATTATGTAACAGTAACACGTCAACATATTCTGAGTTTGGGTGCTACAATTTCCATCCATAGCTACAATTAGAAACATCAAAACTCAAATATTTGGGGGTAAGAATAGGGTTGTCATATCGTGTATACCCATACACGATAATACACGAGCACGAAATGTGTATACTAGTACACAACACGAAAACTTATCGTGTGTCTGTATTCCAAAAACAAACACGAACTCATTACTACCAGGTATACACGATAAGAGCTGGTAAGTAACACATATTTGACAACATGTTTAGTGAAACAAAAGTCGGAGAGGGATATTCATGAGTGGTGAGTGGCGACGGCTGAGAAATAGAGAGTGAGAATGTTGTTGGAATTTAGGGTTTATGATAACTATATATATATATATATATATAGGATCAGGATCATGAGAGAACATTTTTAAATTTGAGAACTATGAGAACCATTTTGGACCACAAAAAATCAAAAATAAAAAAAATCATAAAATAAAAAAAACACAAAATCAAAAAAGTATAAAAACCAAAATTCTTATTTTATCATCCCGGTTTCATAAAAAAAACTCGGTTTAGCTAAATTATATACACATATGTATAATATATACATATATGTATATTTACATTTTTTTTGTACATATGTGTATAATTTAAGATAAATGATACTGTACATATGTGTATATTACGTAACCAAAGATTATATAAAATTATACATATGTGTATAATACGACGTTTTTTTTATTTTTTTAATGAAACCGGAATGAAATATAAGAATTTTGGTTTTTTTTACTTTTTTAAAATTTTTGTTATTATTTGTTTTATGATTTTTTAAAATATTTTTTTCAAATGTGTTTTTAGTGGTCCAAAATGGTTCTCAAAGTTCTCAATTTACAAAGGGTTCTCTTAGGATCCTTACCCTATATATATATATATATATATATATATATATATAAATCTAACCAGGTGTTTAACATAACACTTAACAGGTAAACAAGTATTTTACCTATTTAGACACGAAAATTAACAGATAAATTCGTGTCTACATGAAAATTAACAGGTAAATTCATGTCTACATGTTTAGTACACGAAACATGTTAATGCTTTACCTGTTATCTGTTAAAATCGTGTAGGTACGTGTCATGTATTCGTGTATAGATTGGCAGCCCTATGTAAGAAGAAAGTAGGGACCATGAAAAAAATGTTTAATGTGGCCCTAGCTACTTGTGACAAAGAACAACTAAAACCATCCCAAATCATTAATGATAACATCAATTTTGGTCCTCGCTCTTCTTTATGCAAATTGTGATAATAAATCAACACATAACGAACTGATTCCACACAGGACCACCTCGACATCACACCTGCTAGCCATGCTTTCGAATACAGTATTGACACTTTACAGTTTACACCTTCCATTCGTGTCTCTTGATTTCTTTCTCGTTGATGATTTTAACGACCATATTTATTTAGAAACCCTTTTCAAAGCTATCCCAACCCAATGCTAATGCTTCTTTGACTCTTTGTTTTGAAAGTTTATATAGCAACACGACTTCTTATAGTTTAGAAACTTATTTGACAGATAACATTTACAATTGTGAACTGTTCAGCTGTAATTACCTATTAGTTGATTTTTCACCTTTTACGTTCACCATGCTGTCAACATGCGGAATTCATAGGTTTGACACAACTGCTTGCCCCTTATCCCCTTTACCTATCCCTTCACACCACCTCTACAGTTGATGCTTTCCCACCCCCTGCTACGTACATAGGGTTTGTATCGACTCCCAATCTTGCATCAGCCGATTAGGTAGGTCTTTAATGCCGAGTAAATCCCACATATTCTTAAAATTAGTCCTCACAAGAGCTTTCATTAAAATGTCGACTCGTTCTTTGCCACTAATATGTTTGACCGCCACTTTGTTCTAATACTAATCCAAGTCCCGAATCGATAGTATAAGAACACGTTCATTGGATGGCCCCCAAACACTATTATTATATCCAAGAATATATCCTAAAAAAACTTTGTTACAATGCACACCATAATTCGCCATTTATGGGCTTGCCTAAACTCTTAGAGTATAACTCACAGTGCTAGAAATCAGGACTGCTAACCAAATTGCCTAGACTCCAAGTAATTGCTAACTGCTAATTAATTAGAATTTAACCAACTTGTTATAATCCAAGTAGAATACTTGGACAACTTTGGCCAGTTTGTCAACTTTGATCATTCCATATCCACCACCTTATGAAAAAGGTCCAGAATTACCAAATGCATATGAGTCGCTCGTTTGAGCTACCGGCTCAGGCGCTCAACGTCATATGCTTATCTCATTTTTTTTGTCAATCAAACGCATATTCATGTTTTCATGAATTTACATACCCTAGAACTTCAAAACCACAAGGAAACTGTTTTAAAGATTTTATCCCACATTAAGGGTATGCTTGGATGAGAGATAGATCACAAAGAGAAACGTAATCAATAAATATATAGTTCGCTAAATTTCTTGAAATGTGAACCATAATTATTAGTGTTTGTTTTTATTTTCATTTTCTAGTCTTAACGTTTCTCCTCTATTTTCTCCCACAATTCTGGAACATGTGTATTGCCTCTTACCTTTATTTTTTCTTTATGATTTCAAATTATACTACACTAGTTTTTATCCCCCGTATTACGGGGACTGTTTTATATTATTTGTTTTTAATATTTATTTATTTTTTGCATTTTTATCCTTTTTATTGTATGAAAGTTAATAATATATTTATGGTTTAATGATTAATTATTTCACTAATAAATGAGATGTTATAACCCGGTTTAAAAGCTATATGAGTTTGATGAAACCAAAAACTTGTTTATTTTTTTTACTACAAATTAGTTTTTTAATTATAAATAATATATATATATATTTTTAAATAAATTATATATTAATTTTTAGTATATACCTATTTTATAGGACCATTATATCAAATATTTGGTGAGATTAGTTTTTAATTTAATGGGATGTTATAACCCGTTTAAGAAATATATGGGTTTGATAAGACTCATACCCGTGAATTCGGGTCAAATGCATGAGAAGCCTCCATTTAAAATCAAGAAAATCTGGTGACTCTAAAAAAAGGGAAGCGACCACATCGCGACACATAGAATTTTTGGGTTTTCGTTTATATATATTATAGATTCAGTGACAATAATATCAAACATCACTCCATTGATTCTCTAACAAGGTTTCAATCTAACCAAAAAAAACTTTTGGATTCTAACAATATTTGAAAAGAAATGTATCAATTAACATATACCTTCATCTTTCAACCCATCCTAGTATTACTCTCACTCAACAATTTTAATTGTAGAGTTCTTTGGTCTACAGCTACAGCAATGTTTGAGGTTCATTTTTTCTTATCCACAATGGATGTGGAATTTGCCTAAGATCGATGTTATCAAAAGAAAAACAAAATCATTGCTTCAAGAAACTAGAATTTGAACTCTAGGAAACCAGCATTGAAATGTCTTTATAAATATAAATGAAAAAAAAAAGGTATACAACCATGCATACAGAAAACAAAACATATTCGTATCAGTGTCCAAAGTCTATTCACTTTTATAGTTGAATCACCTTATAAAGATACCAGCTGAATCATTTACAACAGTAATATAATAAAATTATCGATTGCTTTTAAGAATGGCACCACAGAACGTACATATGATAGTTCAGAGAACTGGTGTTACGAAAGTTCTCTACCATGCATGAAATCGATCTTATTCAAACTAAGTTTTTAAACCTAAGGGTGGAAGACACTAATCTCAGAGAATACAATACTAAGTTTCATGAGTATTGTAGATTAGTACCACATTTGGTAATACTCGAATCCAACAAAGTAACCCGTTACATTTGGGGTTTACCTCGGGAAATTAGAGATATGGTAAGATCACATTTGCCTCAAACCGCTGATTTAGCCATGGAATTAGCCGGTTATCTTATGAATGGTCTTATCAGAAATCAAGAAGAGGATAAGAATGACAAAGGAAAGAGAGAAGAAATCGAGGAAAGGAAAACAAAGAAAGGCAAAGAAAAGGAGGAAGAGTCTTTTAAATATACAAGACCAATCTGCCAAAGCTGTGGCAAGAGGCATCACGGGAAATGTTTAAGACCAACAAACTTCCCCAAAGATATTCCACTCACATGCAACTTTTTCAATAAACTCGGTCATTCGGAAGACGATTGCAAAAGGAAAACAGTTGTATGTTTTAGTTGTGGAGAAAATGGACACTTCAGCTCAGAATGTCCGAATAAGATAAACAACATTATTGGAAGTGGTGCTAAGAAAGGAAAGGCTAATATGTTAAACATACAAGATGCACCCAACCAAGAATAGAAGTAGACAAGAGTATGCCAACGAAAGTCAAGATCTAAAGGCATTAGAAATAACTAATAGTTTAGTTAGCTCTTGTAAAGTGTTTGTAATCTCGTTTAAATGAGATATTTTGTAATCATATAAGGGTATTTAAATCCCTAATGTATATAAAGAAAGATATTAGCATATAGATCTTGTCTTACACAAGAATGCTAATACCTATGAAAAGAGATAGTTAAATTTAGACTATATCATACTTCATCATCTATAGAAAGATGAGTTAAAATGGAATGGATAAATTAAACTAAGACATAAGAACATGTCTACTCAAGGAAAATCAGTTATCCGAACATTTAAAGTTCAAGAGTATAATTGATAGAAATAAACGGAAGGAATCCATCAAGATCAAGAAATAAAGGAATGTCATTACTCAAGTATGAATATCTTGATAGGTATCAAGATGAGTAAAATAAAAGAATTCTATAAACAGAATCCAAGAAGCAATCTTGTTAACATCAGTAAATGTTTAGAATACAAAAGGAAAGGTAAATAGTTAAACACAACTGGCCACCGTGCTTAGCAATTTACAATTACTAATGATATTCTGAACTATTGACTGAATATGTCGTCCAAAGATATGAGTTAACAACAAATCATAGATTGCAACTATTCAAATAGTTCAAGTTAAACCCAAACGGCGGATTAGAAAAAGTATGATGATAAATCGATAAACAAGAAATCACTCACCACGAATCTCGAGGACGAGATTCATTCCAAGGTGGGGAGGATATAACATCCCCAAAAGTTCGATCCAAAAATGGCAAGTTAGTAAAACTAAAAGGGTTTAAAAATAAAAATAAAAAACCTGATTTATTGACCCATCGCGATACGCGATGAGCATAGCCAAAGAGGCCATCGCGATACGCGATGGTCCTTGATGACAAATCAACACGTGTCACTCGAAGGTGACACGTGGTAGACGACGCGGCACGTGGCAGGCCACGTGTCAACACGTGGCAGAGGGTGGTTAAGACGGTGACACGTGTCTGCCACGTGGCACTCTCTGAGTAACACATGTCATCGCGATACGCGCTGACCAAAAAGAAAGGTTCCATCGCGTATCGCGATGGGACCACTTTTCAGCTATAAATAGGAAGGTCATGACACCTTCATTTGCACACCAAATCTCTCTTTCTCTAGAAACTTTCTCTCTCTACCTCGATTTCCATGCCACCGACCCAAAAACTATAACCTCGTAATCTGCACCATATACCGACGACACCTCGAAGTTCGTAACGACAATCCCGACGACCGGCGCACCTCGTTTTGCGTGCCTCGAAACGCGGAATGACCTCGTAAACCGTGTCGACCCGAGACGACCCAACATTCTGCCTCGAAGTACGTGCACGACCCGGCGACTCCCGAACGTTGCCTCGATTTGCGTGCTGAGGAGTTGTTGATCAAGATTCTCAAAGTACGTGCAAGCGTTGAAGTGCTGCTCGAGAATCTAGAAAATAATAACCTAAGCAAGGTATGGGTTCTGCCCAAATAAAATATTATTATTCCAAAGGCTTAGACCCTAGTCGGGGGCATAGCCTAGACCTTGATCAAAGTATAACAACTAAATAAAATTTCCTTATAATTAAGAAATACAAAATGGTCTAAACAAAGATTATAGTAAATATATAGTTTCTTTATGATTGAGAAACTTAAGGTTATAGTTAAGATAGTGTTTCTTTATTTTTAAGAAACATAAGACTTAAAAAACAAAGGTTATAGATAAATGACGTTTCTTCTTAAAGAAGAAACATATCATAGACATTTCTTCTTGAAAAAGAAACGTAGCACATGGTTAGCAAATAAAGAGAAGGAATTCATATCAAACATATTTTATTCAAACAAAAGATCAATCAAGGTTTAAGCTGTCAAAACCAGACTAAAGGTTTGTAGCCGGATTATGAGACGATCCGGGTATTTACATAAACCTATTTTATTATAGGTCAATCATACAATCAGTCATTCATTCATTCATTCATTCACAAAGGTTTTCAAACGAGATCACCACATCATTCAGAACAGACAATCACAGGTGAATACGTTAAACCTTTTTCAGTCAAGATAAACAGGTTGTTTATCTTAAACAAAGACAGTCAAATAAAGATTTATGGGATTACGTGTTCCCTATTAAAATACAAGATAGAAAATAAAAACAACTCAGACCGAGTACACATGTGTCTGGATCCAAACATAATCAATCTAGTCTATCAGTCAAGGCTACGTGGCCGCAGACTAGAGGTCATAGTAAAAGTTCTCCAATGGGTGTCTAACTCCCGGAGAACCGTAATTGTGTGTGTATGGCAGTGGTACAAATCCCAGAAATAATAGACGTTTCTACTGAGATTGTTTCATGAAAACTATCTTGTCAGTCAAAGAAAGATTTATAAAATATTTTTAGAGTCAACGATTCATCAGCATATCGCTGACGTATTTCCCCCCCATGATTACAGGAAATAAATGTTAGTACAGGTAGCAAGGAATTAGAGCCATTCAAGGAGATAGACGCTCGCAAGTTAGAGATGGCTCAGTTTTAATATTGCAAACAAAATTTAAACAAGTTTTATAAATCAAACGAGGTTTACAAATCAAAACTCTCGAATATTTATTATTCGAAAAGCTTTCTAATAAATCAAATATTATTATTATTGTTATAAATAAAGATTTTACAAATAAACTAATGTTTTAAAATATAAATTAATATTTTATTATAAACTAAAGACTTCCTCTAAAACTCTGATATATATACAAAACAGGTACCAACTATTGGTCACACGCCTAGGCCCTAAGTCGGGGTGTGACAGTGATGACCTCCAAGCCTTCAAACTCTTCACTAAATCTTCTATGTGAGTGTTGGTGTGTGTTTTTATAAGAGAAAACCGGATAGAACTCTTTTCAAGGCACACTGTTCAAATGGCATAAGAGCCACTATTTATAGGCTGTCTGGAGAGAGAAGCACGGCCCCGTGCTTTATTAAGAACGGCCTCATGTCTACGTGTCCCAATTGCATGTTGTCAGATCGTACATGATGACTCTCCAGGCCCCGTGCTTCCTGAGGCATGGCCCCGTGCTTTTTAGTGACATGTGCAAATTCTTTTTGTCATTTCTGAAAGGTGACCACGGCCCCGTGCTTCCTGAGGCACGGCCCCGTGCTTTTTAGTGACATGTCTACGTGTCCCAATTGCATGTTGTCAGATCGTACATGATGACTCTCCAGGCCCCGTGCTTCCTGAGGCACGGCCCCGTGCTTTTTAGTGACATGTGCAAATTCTTTTTGTCATTTCTGAAAGGTGACCACGGCCCCGTGCTTCCTGAGGCACGGCCCCGTGCTTTTTAGTGACATGTTCTAATTCATTTTGTCGTTTCTGAAAGGTGACCACGGCCCCGTGTCCATTGAAGCACGGCCCCGTGTCTAGTTGTCCACTATTTTGTCTTCTCTTGTAGATTTTGTCTTTTCTGATAGGTAAGCACGGCCCCGTTCTTCCAGAAACATGGCCCCATGCTTCATGAAGCACAGCCCCATGTTTTGCTGTTTTCTTGGGTTTTCTTTGGTTTTTCATTCGTTTCTTTGTTTGAGGCTTTGATTCACCTGAAAATACATTTTAACATGATAAGTAGTTATTTTAACTATATTATATGATAGAAGTTGCAGTTTTTATAGATTATTTAATGCTAAAAAGATGTATATTTTTATATACATCAGTTTACGAGTCATGAGATTCATCAGAATATCATAAAAATACTAATTGAGCACTATGATGAACCTTGGGCTACATTCAGAATGGTGGCAAAGAATGTGATCGCTCATATGTTTGCTCGTTTTCGGGTAATATATTAGTTAATTATTTTATATTTGCTTTGTTTGATTTGGTTCGGTTTAAAAGTTATACGGTTTGGTTTTGGTCTACATAAATCAAAAACCGTTACCAACTGTTTGGTTTATGGTTTGACGAAAAACCGCAAAAACCGGACCGTGAAGACCCCTACTTGGCTTTGAGGTTCTGCCTCACATTAATCCTTTACTATTTATGATGCTAATATTTTAATAATTTTAGGTTCAAAAAGTTAGAGCTGAAATGGAAAAAGAACTAGAAAATGAAAGGAAGTCAAGAAACGATTTTGAAGAACGAGTGCAACGAATGGAAAAAATGGAAAAAGAACTTAAGGAAAATGAATAAAGGAGGCAAAAACAATTTGATGAATTTATGAGAAAGTTTGAGGTCGGTAGTAATTAGTAGTAGTTTCCAATATTTTGAATTTATAACTTATTAATGAAGGTTTGGTAATGTAAACTCGTTTTGAATTTATGTTATTAGGTTTGTTAAAATTATGAAATAGCCACGTTTATCTATGTGTGACCAAAAGTATGATAATAGCCACACTTTATATTACAAAAGCAATATGTGTGACAAACAGTAAGACAATGGTCACACCACAAACTATAAAAGAGTGTTGAGTGGCAAGTTCACATTTTAGCCACATTGAAAATATCTTCCAGTGTTTATATGATATGACTAGCCACACAATACATCACTATGTGTGACGAAAAGTTTGACAGTAGCCACACTTTAAATTACGTAAAGCATTATGTGTGACAATCGGTAAGACAATGGCTACACTATAATCTACAAAGGAGTGTTTGAGTGACAAGTAAACATTTGTAGCCACATTTAATATAACATCCAGTGTCTATATGATATAATTAGCCACACTATTATTAAATTCAAGTGGCCATTGCTTTGCTATAGCCACACGATATATGTCACAATGCTCGCTTACCACAACCCTATTGGCCACATTATTATAAAATTCTTGTGGCTGAAATATGAATTCATGTGGCTCTATACGTGCAATGGTCACACCTAATAAATTGTGACACTCGTCAATTTCAGGTTAACTCCATTAATCCGAACTCAGTTAATTCAAACATAAGGTCACACGAACTATGTCATTCCAGTTAACGCATATCTCATTACATTTAATTAGGATTTAAATGACGCATGAAAATCATTACACAAGTAGTCTTTCGTAATTTCACCGAAAAACACACGAGTTAACTCAAACCGTTGGTGAGAAAACAATAAATATCATAAACAAGTATTGGATAATTATGTGTTAAGTTTATGTGTTACTTGGTGTTTACGTGTATAAAATTAATTATGAATGGTATAAACTAATTTGTGCTAGAACTGGGTGAACTAAAAGGTTAGGGGGGTGAAGTGTAACATGAGTTAATACTTAAACATATTATTACACAACCCTAATCCCCTTACTTCCCTTTTACGATCCCCCCCTCCCTCCCTCTCTCCCTTTGTCGACCGTAGACACACACACACACACATACAAAAGTGTTTTTCAAGCTTGTTTGAAGGAATCAAGGTGCTAAATAGGTAATTAACATCCTCGTTATCCATTCTATTGATTTAATTATACTATTGAACATGTTAATAAAAACCCCAAATCTTGAAAGTGATGAATAAAGATGAGTTAGGGTTTATTTGTATGATTGTTGATGAATACTAGTGAATTGATAACTAATTGCATTGTTATTGATTGTTAATTACATGTTTCTTGAAATTGAATCTTGAAGTAAAACCCTAGATGTGCATGAAAGGTGAAATTGAGATGCATGGTTGGTGAATTATGGGTCTAGAGGATTATATGCATGATTGTTAGAGCATAGGTTATTAGTTTGCTAAATTTTGGTGAAAACTGATGCTGGACAGATTCCTAAATTCGTGTTTAAATGACTGTAACTCGATGTTAATGTTGTGTTTGGAAGTGATTATTGACTCTATGATGTTATAGGTCGAGTCTAGTTTCTAAAGAATCTGAGTTTGTAATTTTTGGACGTGTGAAAGTTAGTATTTATTAAATTACAATTCTGTTGTGCAAGTCTGATTTGGGAAGCCTGCTGATAGGCTGTTTTGTAATTAGTGTATCTCATAAACGACAATACCAATTGAGTTTATTCCACTACTAGAAGTTACTAATTTCAGTTAGGAATCTGACCCAATTGGCTTTGTATTAATTGGATTTTCCATGTAACAGGAATAACAAATAACGTTCTTTTGCGCATGATATTGACTGCTGTGTGTTTACTGTGTTGTTTTGACCATTGTGAGAAAACCGTATGTGATAAAAATATAATAAAAATATTTTTAGAAACCTAACTTAAGTGTGCTTATTTTATGATTTATGGTGATTTTATTTACTTGTTATGATCTATTAAATAGAGTAATATTTTCGGGTCAAAATCTGTCTCGGTAAAATAGCTGCTGAATTACTTGAGTTAACATGAAAAGTGAATTGTTGATCGATGTTTGCTTTGTATTGACTTATTTTCCCTAGTGGGAGATAGTTTACTAGTAATGTAAAATGGTAACACTTAACACTTAATACTTGTTCACACATGTAACTACTCACCAACGTGTTTGTCGAGTCACACTTATTTCACAAACGAAACGCATGTATGCATAAGTTATATGTGTCAAGTCTAGGGACTCACTCGTGGTTCAAATACTTAGAGGTCTAATTTTTGTTTTTGGATCACTAGTGAGGATATCTGTTACGCACACTTTTCTCAGATCTTTTTGTTACCTTCTCAAACAGTGAGTTTCACGGCCCCTTTTACTCTTTTAACGTTTTTATTAGGGGGAGATTACATACTCCATCGATGTAGATTTTGTTACTTTTATATATCACTTGTAAGGCTAAGTGGCAAACAAACCAAATAAAGTCTTTCTGAACATCGAACCGGTTAATATTTGGATAATAGCGAGTCACCTTTAAGTAGTTCTACTGGGTTTGACAAACCCCACCCAACTCTAAACTCGAATGTAGGTCGAGTTGGTGTAATTTTGGCTAACACATTACCATGGTCGTGGTTGACATGGTGGCAAAGAAATCGTTAAACAGTCAGCTTTGGTGTCGAACACTTAGTAATACATGCTTGATAGGTTAGCTACCTATTGATATATAATTGACTTAACACTATTTGGTAACACTAAAACGCAACGTTTAATTTATCCATAGCACGAGCCCCGTATCGGGTCACACCAGCGGAGCTTCAGGAGTTGTCCACTCAATTGCAGGACTTGTTGGATAAAGGTTTCATCCGAACTAGCTCATCACCATGGGGAGCCCCTGTTCTATTTGTTCAAAAGAAAGACGGGACTTTCCGCATGTGCATCGACTACCGGGAGCTGAACAAGGTGATGGTCAAAAACCGTTATCCCCTACCCCAAATTGATGATCTTTTTGACCAGCTTCAAGGATCGAGTTACTACTCGAAGATCGATCTGAGATCTGGTTACCATCAATTAATAGTGCGCGAAGAAGACATTTCGAAGACAGCATTCAGACTCGGTACGGTCACTATGAGTTTTCGGTTATGCCTTTTGGCTTAACTAATGCACCAGCCGTATTCATGGACCTCATGAACAGAGTATGCAAGGCGTACCTCGACAAGTTTGTTATTGTCTTCATAGACGATATCCTCGTCTACTCCAAGAACAAGACCGAACATGAAGAACACCTGAGGTTAATCCTGGAGTTGCTAAAGAAGGAATAACTATACGCTAAGCTTTCGAAATGCGAATTTTGGCTTCGCGAGGTTCACTTCTTAGGACATGTGATCAATGAGAGTGGTATCCATGTCGATCCAGGAAAGGTAGAGGCAATCAAAACTTGGAAGCAGCTAAGACTCCAACTGAGGTGCGACAATTCCTAGGAATGGCTGGCTACTACCGACGTTTCATCAAGGGATTTTCGAATATTGCTCAAACTCTCACCTCACTGACACACAAGGTACTAAGTACAATTGGGGTGACGCGCAAGAGACTGCTTTCCAACTCTTGAAAACCAAACTCTGTAGGGCGCCTATCCTAGCCCTCCCTGAGGGAACAGAAAGTTTTGAGGTACATTGTGACGCATCGATATAGGGTCTTGGTTGCGTGTTGATGCAACTTGAGAAGGTTATAGCCTATGCCTCTCGATAACCGTGGGTACACGAGAAGAACTATACGACCCATGACTTGGAACTCGGAGCTGTGGTGTTTGCCCTTAAGATATGGAGACATTACTTGTACGGTATCAAATTCACCATTTACACCGACCACAAGAGTCTCCAACATATCTACGATCAAAAGGAGTTGAACATGCGACAGCGTCGTTGGGTCGAGCTAATTAAGGATTATGATTGTGCCATCAAATACCACCCTAGAAAGGCCAATGTAGTGGCCGATGCCCTCAGCAGAAAGGAAACCATTAAGCCTAGACGGGTGCGAGCATTACAACTCATGATTCTCGCCAATCTGCCTGATCAGATTCGTGATGCTCAACTCAAAGCATTGAAAGATGATAACCTTCCATCCGAATCCATGCGGAGCATGGAGAAGCAACTTGAAACCAAAACGAACGGGGTCCGATATTTCAAAAACCGGATTTGGGTCCCTCGATACGGGGACTTGAGAAATCTGGTGATGGACGAGGCACACAAGTCCCGATATTCCATTCACCCTAGCTCAGATAAAATTTACCATGACCTAAAGGTACTTTACTGGTGGTCAAACATGAAAGCCGACATTTCCACCTACGTGAGCAAATGTTTGACTTGTGCAATAGTCAAGATGGAATATCAGAAATCATCCGGTCTGTTACAGCAATTGGAAATTCCAACGTGGAAATGGGAGCACATTTCCATGGACTTCATCACATGCTTACCCAAAACACCGACAGGATGCGATACCATCTGGGTGATCGTTGAACGGTTGACTAAGTCTGCGCATTTCCTAGCGATTAAGGAATCAGACAAAATGGAAAGACTGACATGTATATACATGAAAGAAGTAGTGTTTAGACACGGAGTGCCTGTCTAAATCATATCTGATCGAGATTCCCGTTTCACTTCGCACTTTTGGAAGTCACTACAAAATGCACTAAGCACCCGCCTCGATATGAGCACAGTATACCAACCTCAGACGGATGGGCAAAGTGAACGCACCATCCAGACCTTGGAAGACATGTTGCGTGCATGCGAATTGGATTTCGGAAAGAGTTGGGAACCCCACTTACCCCTGGTAGAGTTTTCGTATAATAACAGCTACCACGCCAGTATTAAGGCAGTGTCGTTTGAAGCGTATTACGGACAAAAGTGTTGATCGCCTCTTTGCTGGGTCGAACTGGGTGATAGCCAAATCACTGGCCCAGAATTAGTTCTGGAAACCTCAGAAAAGATTGTCCAAATCCGAAATCGCATGGCAGTAGCACGAGATCGCCAAAATAGTTACGCTGACAAGCGCCAAAAACCTCTTGAATTCCAAGTGGATGACAAGGTTTTGCTGAAAGTTTCACCTTGGAAAGATGTAGTTCGCTTTGGAAAGCGAAACAAACTCAACCCAAGATACGTTGGCCCATACCGGATAACAGAACGTATTGGTCCGGTAGCGTACCAATTGGATTTACCAACGGAACTCAGTGGCGTACATAATGTTTTCCATGTATCCAACTTGAAGAAATGCCTTTCTCACGAAACACAAGAAGTTCCTTTGGGCAAGTTGCAAGTTGATGAACAGTTACGCTTCATCAAAGAACCAGTCGGAGTTTTGGATTAGGAAACCAAAACACTCAAACACAGCAAGATTCCCATCGTTAAACTTCGTTGGAACTCGAGATGTGGAACAGAGTTCATGTGGGAACGCGAGGATCAAATGATGAAAAACTATCCTCACCTTTTCGAAGGGTTGACCAAGCACCAAAAACCGTGAAAGCCGACAAACCGTCAAAAAACACTAGAGGTATGAATTAAATTTCGGGACGGAATTTCTTTATACAGGGGGATGATGTGACAAACTGAAAATTTTTGCCTTTTTCAGATAGTCATCGCGACTTGACACAAATTTTCGGGACGAAAATTCTTTCAACATGAGAATAATGTGACACTCGTCAATTTCAGGTTAACTCCGTTAATCCGAACTCAGTTTCAAACATAAGGTCACATGAACTATGTCATTCCAGTTAACGCGTATCTTATTACATTTAATTAGGTTTGAAATGACGCATGACAATCATTACACAGGTAGTCTTTCGGAATTTCACCGAAACACACACGAGTCGACTCAAACCGTTGGTGAACAAACAATAAGTAACATAAACAAGTATCGGATAATTATTTGTTTACGTGTATAAAATTAATTATGAAAGGTATAAACTAATTTGTGCTAGAACTGGGTGAACTAAAAGGTTAGGGGTGAAGTGTAACATGAGTTAATACATAAACATATTATTATACAACTCTAATCCCCCTCCATCCCTTGTACGATCGTCCCCCTCCCCCTCTCCCTTTGTCGACCGTAGACACACACACACACTTACAAAAGTGTTTTTCAAGCTTGTTTGAAGGAATCAAGGTGCTTGATAGGTAATTAACACCCTCTTTAGCCATTCTATTGATTTAATTATACTATTGAACATGTTAATCAAAACCCTAAATCTTGAAAGTGATGAATAAAGATGAGTTAGGGTTTATTTGTATGATTGTTGATGAACACTAGTGAATTGATAACTAATTGCATTTTTATTGATTGTTAATTACATGTTTCTTGAAATTGAATCTTGAAGTAAAACCCTAGATGTGCATGAAAGGTAAAATTGAGATGCATGGTTGGTGAATTATGGGTCTAGAGGATTATATGCATGATTGTTAGAGCATAGGTTATTAGTTTGTTAAATTTTGGTGAAAACTGATGCTGGACAGATTCCTAAATTCGTGTTTAAATGACTGTAACTCGATGTTAATGTTGTGTTTGGAAGTGATTATTGACTCTATGATGTTGTAGGTCGAGTCTAGTTTCTAAAGAATCTGAGTTTGTAATTTTTGGACGTGTGAAAGTTAGTTTTTATTAATTTACAAATCTATTGTGCAAGTCTGATTCGGGAAGCCTGCTGGTAGGCTGTTTTGTAATTATTGTATCTCATAAACGACAATACCTATTGAGTTTATTCCACTTCTGGAAGTTAATAATTTGAGTTAGGAATCTGACCTAATTTCCTTGCATTAATTGGATTTTCCATGTAACATGAATAACAAATAACGTTCTTTTGCGCATGATATTGACTGCTGTGTGTTTGCTGTGTTGTTTTGACCATTGCGAGAAAACCGTATGTGATAAAAATATAATAAAAATATCTTTAGAAACTTAACTCACGTGTTCTTATTTGATGATTTATGATGATTTTATTTACTTTTTATGATCTATTAAATAGAGTAATGTTGTCGGCTTAAAATTTGTCTCGATAAATTAGCTGCTGAATTACTTGAGTTATCATGAAAAGTGAATTGTTGATCGATGTTTGCTATGTTTTGACTTATTTGCCCTTGTGGGAGATAGTTTACTAGTAATTTACAATGGTAACACTTAACACTTAATACTTGTTCACACATGTAACTACTCACCAACGTGTTTGTCGAGTCACACTTATTTCACAAACGAAACGCATCTATGCATAAGTTTTATGTGTCAAGTCTAAGGACTCACTCGTGGTTCAAATACTTAGAGGTCTCATTTTTGTTTTTAGAGCACTAGTGAGGATTTCTGTCACGCACACTTTTCTCGGATCTTTTTGTTATCTTCGCAAACAGTGAGTTTCACGGCCCTTTTTACTCTTTTAACGCTTTTATTAGGGGGAGATAACATACTCCAACGATGTAGATTTTGTTACTTTCATATATCACTTGTAAGGCTAAGTGGCAAACAAATCAACTAAAGTCCTTCTGAACATCGAACCGGTTAATATTTGGATAATAGTGAGTCACCTTTGAGTAGTACTACTGGGTTTGACAAACCCCACCCAACTCTAAACTCGACTGTAGGTCGAGTGGGTGTAATTTTGACTAACACATTACCATGGTCGTGGTTGACATGGTGGCAAGGCAATCGTTAAACAGTTAGCTTCGGTGTCGAACACTTAGTAATACATGTTTGATAGGTTAGCTACCTATTGATATATAATTGACTTAACACTATCTGGTAACGCTAAAATGCAACATTTAATTTATGTAAACCTGTGAACTTACCAACCCTGTGTTGACACTTTTAGTATGTTTATCTCAGGTAGCCGAGGCGGGCGAGCGGTATAGGACATGCATCCACTAAAAATTTATGCTTTAAACTTCTTTTGAGTTTTATCATGAAAACTGTGTTTTTAAGTCGCCCTGTGTGGCGCAACTATTTGCCTTACGATTTACGCTTCCGCAGTTATACTTAAGACTTGGTGTCTTGGTTGTTTTTTTTAAACTTTAATTGTGGTGTTTGATATAACTAATGATTTCGATCCTTTAAGTTCACACCCTCTGACGGTAAACTCTGTTAGTGGCTTTTGAGGGTGTGACAAATATAGTCATTTGGCCATTTTCTACCGTTTAGCCACACTTATTGGAGAGGCTTCTTGATGGCCAGCAACTAATGTTGGTACCCTTTAGCCACACTTATAACCACATAAGGCCACTAAAAACTATGTGTGGTCATATCATACCTAAGATGTCGCGACCTTTGGTCACACGTGACATGAACCAGACGTGTGTGGCTAAAGGCCTACGGTCACACTTTTTTCGTGTGACCAAAGGTCATTTTTCACGTAGTGTTATTGTAATCAAGTTAATAATATACTTAGAATTTGATAATGAAAGAGTTTCACATATAAATAAGTTGTTATTACCCGTTTAAAATCTATTTGGGTTTAGTGAGACTCATGACCCGCTTATTTTTTTTTACAATAAAAATGTTTCTTAATTATAAATAATATATTTTTTGAACCCCAGATAGAGAAAGCGGACCAAGGGGAGATTCCCCTTTCGATTGGAGTTCTACGGTGGGAAAGAAAGTAAGGAGTTAGAGCTCGGAAGTGAGAACTAGCTTATAGGAGCGAAGCCACTCGACCAGAGGGAGAGGAATGAAAAGAAAGCGGATACAAACTTTTATTATATCCCTATTATATATGATTTTCATATCAAATATTTGGTAAGATCAAAATTTAATTTAATGAGATGTTAAAACCCGTTTAAGGGCTATCTGGGTTTGGTAAGACCCATACTAGTGAATTTGGGTTAGATGCATGAGAAACCTCCATTCACAAAATAAAGCAATCTTGTAGCTCAAAAAAATGTAGGGAGATTTCTTTTATATATATTTAAGATATTAAATGACACTCACGATTATTTATTTAATTATAATGATAAAATATTAATATCATATGATGGTAATTATTCGATTTTAATATATAATTACCCTTATTATCATAAGTTAAGGTTTTCCTTTGTGTGTATTTATAAAGAATATAAGGGAGATATTAACACCTTTTAATAATCTTAGCCGTCACATCATCATTTGTGAGTGACTCTATCTACAAACCATGATCTCACCGCATCTCTATCATAACCGTACACCATAAATAAAAGCTTGACATCGTCATCATCAAGATCATGGCGACTTCCATAACTACATTTACAGTATTCACAAGAACACTATTTACATAAACAATATGTTCTTCATCTGTTCATAGAATTGATCAACGTATATTAAGGGAAATCTTCCATCGAGAATAAAGCAGAGTGAAAAATATCTCTAATTTCTTTTTGGTTCTTGTCATTTATAAGATTTGAACACGAGACTTTCTCTTCAAAACCTAGTAAACAAAGCAAAATTTAATTATATAGAATGAGATGATTGATGTATGTTCATGTCAGATTATACTCACCTTTTCTTTGAAAAAAAAAACCAATGCTCGTTGGGCTTTTATTCACATAACATAACATGTAGCAAAGTTGGTGTGAAAAAGTAGTTGTACTTTATGCTTGATTATTTTTTTCTTGTTTTATTTTTAACCTTGTACTTTTCATCTTTTACATATTTAGCAAAAATATTTTTCATTTTTAACCCTAATACTTTTTCACTTTTAACTTTGGTTTCCAATAATATTTTACAAAATTTCATTTAGCATTTCAGACTAAATTTTGTGAGTTAACACACTTCAATGCGCACGTGTGGTTCAACGTTTTATGTTTATTTCCCCTTTTAACGGCTTCATCACAACAACGGGGTTTAAGTCGACTTAGTTATTCTTTTTTATGTTTTACGTGTTGGTCTAATTTTTGTACGTTAACACACCACAACGAGCGTGTGTGGTTGAGCGTTTTTTATGTGTACTTTTCGTTCGTTTTAAGAGTCCCACCGCAAAGTACATGGCCCTTCAACACATGTGTTGATGTGTTCGTTAAAATGGCACCCTTAAACAAACGGATTCAACAAAACATTTTAGGGTTACTTTTCTTTTAGTTTTACGTCTCCACTGCAACGCGCAAATGCTTAATATTAGTTTTAGTATAATCTCAATTGAAATCAATTTAAGACTTTAGTCATGGTGATAAAATTTCAAAAAATAATATCCTTTTGACATGAAAACCAACTTTTGATTGAAAACTAAAGGCTAGGCATAAAATGAATTTTTCAACATTCATTCAAATGTCTATATGTTGTGTTCTTTGGTTTATGCTTCTTTTGTAATATATACTTTAATTAATTATTTCCAAATCAAAATTTCCTTATGTGGATAGATCAAAAAAGAATAGGATAATATTGTGTTTAAAACCATCAAAATGTGGTTGTAAGAGCAAGCCTAAAGAAACTTACAAACTCTCTGATGTTACCCTTAAATTACATTTTTCTTGTTTAAAACATGATTTCAACCCTTGCCATTTAAAAATACAAAGACTTATTAAAACATCTTGGTATCACATGACCAAAGAATTGGATACTTGAACAATTGTGGACAAAGTTTTGTCTATGGCGGGTTGACAATACTTCAGAAGCCTAGGGAATATGTGCATCTGCCAGCACCAAAATTCCATCTGCCAACACCTTAACAAACAAACAAGTTAGAACTTGAGATTAAAGCATGATGTCTTGTAAGTCGAAAGTTGAATTACCTACAAGAGATACATCTAGCACACCAAAATATGCCCATTAAAGGCCTTTTCATGATAGCAGCTTTTTCCGCAAAACCAAGCACAAATCGAATTTTGTTTTGGCCGTAGGTGTTAGCAATTGTGAAGAGGATGACAGTGGTCGAATAGGGTTGTTCACCATCGTGTATGTGAATGCAGTCTAACTTGAAGTAGAAGACATCATATTTGGCAACTGACTTGCTAAAAATGATATGACAAGTAAAAAGAAAAACCATACCCGGGAATAATACACAATGTCAAAGTTAATAAGTTCACCGATTCTCACGGATGTAAATGCAATCTGATGCAACTCAGATGTTAATTTAAACCACTTGCAATGAAATAATCAAATATAACTAGGACTGTAAACGAACCGAGCGTCAGAATTGTTCATGAACTGTACAACAGGGAGTTTATTGTTGGGTCATAAATTGGTTAGACTGACGCATATCAAAAGGTTGCGACGTGATCAAGACTAAAGTGAAATAAATGAGGACGAGTTGAAGAATTGTCTTATGGTTGTGATGGTGTAATACCGAAATCCTGGTTGTCTAGTAACACCGAAATCCCTTTGGATTACTCTTAGGCTAGTTTGGGCTTATTTGGGCTTGGACTTTGGGCTTTGTATGGTAACCCTATATATAGTTAATGCTTAGTAATCATTTAGGGTAAGATGTTAGTGGAGCACTTTGAGAGCCACCAGATTCTAGAGAGCAATACTGATTTGGGTAATCTCATGTACCAGACGATTTAATAATATAATCGTGTGCATTTGGAGTTTTATCTTGTTCATCATATTTATATTGTTCTTCTATCTCGTTCTTGAATCACCACTGTGTTAGGATTCCGCACTAACATTGTGTTCGAGTTGATATCATATTGTAGTGATCTATATTAGGGACTTATAATTGGTATCAGAGCTTTTAGACCTATTCTAGGCTCGGGTGTGATATCAACGATTCAAGATCTGCTGATTCATTGTTATTTCGGGTGTTTCTTGGTATTTTGGGTGATAGATCCGGCGAGCTGTGTACCGGAGAAGAGAAGGAGGTATTTTTGGTGAGAGATTGGGTTTTGAGTTTGGAAACAAATAAAATCCCTCTAATCTTAGAAGTTTGTTATCAATATCCTACTGATTCTCTAGTTTTCGGCCTATATCATCTGTTCTCGGCTAAGTTTCCCAGTTTTCGGCCAAGATTTAATTTGCTGAACAAGTAATCATCATTTTCGGCCAAAGACAAGGGTTTTCGGTCATATTTGTTCGTTCTCGGTAAAAAAACGAGGGTTCTCGTTTAGATCAGTGAGTTCTCGGTCAACTAGTTGTTTTCGGTCAATGTGTGTTCTCGCTCAACCTTGGTTTTCTGTCAACACATTCAGTTCTCTGTCAACATATTTAGTTCTCGGTCAACATTCCTTAGTTCTCGGTCAAAGTTATCAGTTTTCGGTCAAACAGAGATCTCGGTCAAGGGTTCTCGTTAAAAAAAATAAAAAATTTCCTGAATACTCCTTATAAGCGAGTAATTTTGCGGGAAAATTTTTCCTGAATACTCCTTATAAGCGAGACCTCATTCTTGAAAATTTTGGCGAAAATATTTTTTTCGGGTTTTTTTGGTAAATTTTTGACGGGAAAATCAGAAAAATTTGTCTTGAACAAAATATTTCCTAAACACTTCTTTTGAGTGGGACATCTTTCTTAAAAATTTTGGCGATCATATTTTTCGAAAAAAAATTTGCAGGAAAATCAGATTAATTCCTTTAATTGCTTAGTGGATTCTCTACAACCGATCTCAATATTTGGATGTAGGCATGTTCACGAGCCTAGCCTAGCCCGAGCCAAGGCAAGCTCGAGCTCGATAATTATTCGAGCTGGCTCGGCTCGAGCTCGAATCTTAATCGAGCCTAAAATATGAGCTCAAGCTCGGCTCGGTTTTAAATCTAGCCGGCTCGGCTCGGCTCGATTTTATCTGTAATAACATCATTGAAAACATAACCAATTTGTAACAAAGTAATAAAACCATTGAAAACAAAATAAGTTCAACACGTCTAAATCAAACCAAATACAAAACGTCTAAAGCAAACCAAATACAAAACGTCTAAATCAAACCAAATAAGTTCACAAGCAAGGCCCGCAAAAACTCGCACTTCAACACGTATAAATCAAACCAAATACAAATCGTCTAAACCAAACCAAATACAAAACGTCTAAATCAAACCAAATAAGTTCAAAAGCAAGGCCCGCAACAACTCGCACTTCCACAGCTCCCGCATTAAACGTCTAGTTTTCTGTTATAAAAATAAACTAAAAATAAGAAAGGGATAAGCTTAGATAAACTAAAAAAAAATCAATAAATATCTTGTCACTTGGTTGTAAGATCATTCGTTGGTATCTCTATCTCCAAATTTTCTTCAACTTTTGCAGATTGCTACAAATAAAAATAATACAATTGTTAGTAAAAATTAAATAGGTGTAAATGCATACAAATGTGAATATAAGCTTACGTATACTGTTTTCAAGGTTAATTTAGAAGCCCCCTTTATCCAATCACCTCCACATACAAGTGATTCCACCGTATCTTTTTTTAGAGAGCTACAATAATCATCCAAAATACGACCCCCGGTACTAAAAGCAGATTCTGATGCGACAACAGTAATTGGAATGGAAAAAATATCACGAGCCTTTTTGTTTAAAATAGGATACTTAGAGGAACTTTGGCTCCACCAAATCAGCACATCAAATTCTTTCTCCAAACCTATTTAATTGGGTTCTTCTAAATACACATCAAGTTCAGGTTTTTTTGAACTCTCAACAGGCTTAGAATTGAGGTAAGCAAAAAAGTCATCTTCTTGATTAGCTTCATGGTTAGAGGATGAAGGGTCATTGAGCTAATTGTGGGAGCCCTAATCGTTAGCATACTTCTCAAAAAGAAACTTTAACTTTTCAGTCACATCTTTAACTCGACTATTCAACTCGTTAGATGGATACAACTGCTTAAAAGTCCAATTAATTGACACCATTTTAAAGTGTGGATCTAAAATAGATGAAATAGATATAAGCACACCGATTTCCCCCCAATACTTCTCAAACTTCTCATACATCGGCACACTCATACTTTTCAAAATATTATCATCTGATGCAAATAAACTACTTATTTTTTTTCACTTTGAACATTTCAATAAGAAATAAATTTGATGTTGGATATGAAGTGCCCGAAAACATATTAGTAGCATGTAAAAACACTTGAAGCACCTCACAAACTTTCCCGGCTCTAGTCCACTCGTCATCCGTGGGGGGCCATTCAAAATTTTAATCTCTCAACGCATAACCTTGAAAGGCTCTTTTGTAGTAAATAGCCGATTCAAGCATGCGGTGTGTTGAGTTCCACCTAGTTTTTACGCCGGTACATAAAGACCGACGAGTATTGATACCAAGTGTTGTTGCTACTTCACCAAATTTCAATAAACGACCTGGAGACTTTTTTAAATATTTTACACCTTCCCTAATTTTAACAATACACGAATCAATAGTTGCTAAACCGTCTTGCACCATCAAATTCAATATATGAGCACAACACCGAATATGAAAAAATAGCCCCTCAAAATATAACTTTCCTCTCCCTTGAAAGTTATTTCTTAAAAACATGGCTGCCCTGTCATTGTTTGTTGGAGGCATTATCGAGAGTAATTGTACCAGTTTTGTCTTGAATTCCCCACTTAATTAGACACTCTATGACACCATCTGATATAACCTCACCATTATGAGTTGGTTCTAGCTCATTGAAACCAACTATAACTTTCCTCAATTTCCAATCAGAATCTATAAAGTGGGCTGTCAAACACATGTACCCTACAGTTTGGTTTGATGTCCAACAATCACTTGTAAGTGAGATAACATCGACACTTTTAAAAAACTTTTTCATCTTTTATTTTTCTACATCAACAAATTTGATGCATTCTCTAGTAATTGACGGCCTACTACTTTTTGGTACAAGGGATTGTTGTACTTCATTAATTGGTTGAACTAATGGTATTCTACAAATGAAAAGGGTAACTCATGGGCTATGATCATCTTTGCAGTCATTTCCTTACACTTCTTGTGTTCATAACCCCCATCCATGTTTAAACTATTTATACCATCATTACCACATGAATCAAAATTAAAACCTCGTTTCTTACCTTTGAGCTTTAGGATGTGATAACATTTGTTCATGTGGCGCTTAATAGTTGATGTGGGGCGTCCGGTACTAATCACGTATCTTGTTTTACAATGTTTGCACTCATATTTCTTCAATTTTTTTTTCCTTTGTGCTCTTCTTCAACATCTATAAAACGTTCCCAAACTTCAGATGGAGTCCTACGTCTTTGAGCGCCTTGATTAGCATCATTTACTTCAGGCTCATTAACCTCATCTCCCAAACCATCAATCAACTCCACACTTTCTCCATCACTTAAATCAACAGGTTCATTACTTTGACTCCCGATTCTACCAACAGATTCTTTAAAAGAAGACATCCTACAAAATTTAAGCAAATAAATCAACCATATCACAGAAAAAGGTAAAAACATTAGAACTAATAGATGCTTGCCAAACCTAAGATCAAAATCCAATTTATATAGTATAATTTAACATGAATCTGATACAAATAAAGGCAGACATATAAACAAGAAAAATATAAATGACAGTTTTCAAAAGTGAAAGTTTTCAAAAATTACAAATTGAAAAGTGAAATATAAACATCTCAGTCCGTTTATATGTCTGTGAAAAGTGAAATATAAAAAATTACAAATTGAAAGTTTTCAAAATTACAAATGACAATCTAAATCAAGAGAAATATAAACATCTCAGTCCGTCAGACACCAAATATTATCCACAAAACAAAAAAAACATTATCCACAAACTACACCGTCAGTCCGTCACCAACACCATCGAAACAATAATAGAGGAAGATTGATTGATTGATAACAATAATAACAATAAAGAGGAATTAATTAATAACCGGCAATAAGTAGAGGAAGATTGATTGATTGATTGAGTTTAGCGTAATAGCGTTTAACGTTGTTGTTGTTGTTGAGCGGCCACCGGGCGTCGGCTGGTAGTGGTGACTGCCTGGTGAGACTTGAGAGTGAGGTTAGGGTTAGAATTATAACTGGTCAAATTGGTCATCGATGTTTTGAGGCTGGTTAATTTGGATTTTAATTGTATTGGCTAGATGGATATTTAATTAAGAAAGGAAGCCCATATATATATTATATATTTGGATTTTGGACTAGATAATTATATGCATGTATATATATAATTAATTAAAATAAAATAGTTCGAGCCTATCGAGCGAGCTCGAGTCGAGCCGAGGCTAGCTCAGGCTCGGCTCGTTTAGAAATCGAGTCGAGCTAGGCTCGGCTCGTTTACAATCGAGCCGATTTCGAGCGAGCTTTCTCCGAGCTTTTTTCGAGCGAGCTTCGAGTCGTGAGCTTTTCAAACAGCCCTATTTGGAAGTACTCTTAATCAGTCTGCTCCCTCACAAGTAGTATTTCAGAGTTCGTCTACAGAGGTAAGTTTTCAGTCATGTTCTCAAGATTGCGTTGATAAAATTAATTTATATAATTTTGTATCTGCGAGGGTAGGGACCAGACCCTAATAATATCTGTGATGTTGGGGACCAAACCCTTATAATATCTGTGAGGTTATAGGGAGGAAGGCTCTTTACGTAGTATGGATAGTTATGTATGTAAAGTATGAATGATGTACACACCTTCAGGCATGTGTGCAAGTATGTGAACTGATATTATGTTGTATGATTAACTAGAACTCACTCAGCGTAGCTGACTTTTAGTATGCACGTAGGTGAGTAGAATGAGGCAGCTCGCTTAAGAGGAAACACATGGCATGGAATTGAAGACACTGGCATCTCAAGGAAATGTTATGTTCTTTAAAAGACAATGTTTTATGTTTAAACGATTTGAATGCTTGTTAAGACAAGAATTGATGGTTATGAAATATATTGCTTTGAAAGTTTTATATTCCGCGTAAAGTTTTAATTAACTCTGATATTTAGAACTGCGTTTATGAGTAAATCCAACGTCCAATGTAGGGCACTGGGAACGGGGCCTTACAAAAATTGATCCAACCTTTGGAAAATGATAGAAAAATTATTTTTGTGTGCCTAACGGGTGAAGTTATTAAGCTTAAAAGGCTCTAGAACAGTCATTGATTTGTATGGTAGCTTTTCATGATGCGTAAAAGTTGAAGTGATATAAACTAAATATGCTAAACTTACTGTGGAGAGTCATTTTGAAGAAATGTGCATGTCTTCATACACATCTCTCCGAATGATATGCAGAAAAGCAATTACCCAGTCATACACGAGTCGTTAGTGTCTTTATCACCAAAAATATTGTGCTATTATGTTTACTATTAAAAAAAAGAAAAGAAAAAAATAATAATAAAAAAATAAAAAAAAAATTGTTATGAGTATGTATATAATTTGTGCTGTTAAAAAATTATTATTACAAAAGCTTAAAGGGTCAAACTAGAACTACAAGGGTGGGGCATTCAAATAAGTCATAAACACTCTTAATAAAAGGCATTTAAGTCCAACGTTCAACCTTGAAGCTTAACAGTTTATTTATATAAAGAAAATCTTTTGATCAAGCACTAGGGGGTTGGAGTCAAATTGGGGTGACCTGGGGAAAGCCAAATACGCTTTGAGAAGAGATAGAAGGCATCGCAGGTCCATGAGTGATGTCCATCTGAGATTTATGCCTAACTGAACATAATCCATATCACTGACGTAATGAAAATCATGCTAAGTTTGTTATACCTGCTATCAACATGTTTCTTTATGTCATAATAACGCTGAACATGAATCTTTGTGAAAGCACCTTAATCAATAAGATTCCATGTTCGGATTTTTTCATAAAGGCGGCAGTTTTATCAAAAACTGAAATTTCATCCCAATTTTTTGCCAAATTACAAAAAGACCGAGTGATTAAATTTGTTTTATTTGTTGTTTTTTGTTTTATTTTATTTCATTTATTTTTTTCCTTGATTACTCTTGTTGAAACAAATGTGTTAAGAAATCGTTAAAGCTTGTTTTAGTTTTTGTCTTCAGCTCCTGAAATCTGATGTCGGTTATTGTGTTATAGTTGGTTTAGCTGGTATAATCTCATCTCAAGTCTTTTCAAGAAATCATTAAAATCAGAAAAATAAAAATTACAAAAATTATGTCTGTCTTATTTTGTTTTATTTAATTGTTTTCAAAGTATTTTGGTTGATCTTTCTATCAAAGTTGATTGTTCTTTCAAGACTGATTTCTTGCAACGGAAGCATATGAAGTATCTGAGATTCAAATTGGATGATGCTGTCAAAAAAAAGGGGGAGATGGTAGAGCATTGGATGCAGATGCTGAAGTTGCTGATCATGTTCAAGTAAAGCTTCTGAAGGTTTTGAAAGCATCAGTCTAAGGGGGAGATTATTGGGTCCTAAATTGGTTAGACTGACGCATATCTAAAGGCCACGACGTGATCAAGACTAAAGTGAAATAAATGAGGACAAGTTGAAGAATTGCATTATGGTTGTGATAGTGTAATATCGATATCCATGTTGTCTAGTAACACCGAAATCCCTTTGGATTTCGGTTAGGCTAGTTTGGGCTTATTTGGGCTTGGCCTTTGGGCTTTGTATGGTAACCCTAATGTTTAGTAATCATTTAGGGTGAGATGTTAGTGGAGCACTTTGAGAGCCACCAAATTCTAGAGAGCAATACTGATTTGGGTAATCTCATGTACCAGACGATTTAATAATATAATCGTGTGCATTTGGAGTATTATCATGTTCATCATATTTATATTGTTCTTCTATCTCATTCTTGAATCACCACTGTGTTAGGATTCCGCACTAACATCGTGTTCGATTTGATATCATATTGTAGTGATCCAGGTTAGGGACTTACAGTTATGTTTGTTCATTTTATAAATAAACAAACATGTTCACCTAACAAATGAACAAACATGAACTTTTTTTCAATTAACTCAATGAACATTGGCCATGTTCGTTCAACTGTGTTCATGAGCGTTCGATAATATGTTCATTTACATCCATTCACACCCGTTTATGTTTGTTATTGTTTGATCATCAAAGGTTTTTAAATTTATTCTAGTGACTTTTCTAATTTTATCATATTGATTTTAGTAAACTTGGTATTTGGGCGAACCATTAGCATTGACCATGGCTAACAAAATCAAAAAAGTCATTTTTTTGTGGTCCTTTGTATGTATTCGTGTTCATTTTCTTAATAAATGAACAAGAACAAGAAATTTTATTCGGTTAGATGTTTGTGAACCATTCATGTCCTATAAATGCGTAACGGATGAACATGAACAAGTATTTATTCGGTTCGGTATAATCATGTACAACTTTAATATATAATAGTGCCTTTATAGAAGATAAATTATAAAATAAACTAATAACTCACCTCATTTTGATTAGAAGGATTCCATCTGATGCAATCATATAAAGAAAAATGTGGTAGTTGATTCTTCTCATAATTCCCTTAAAAGGACAAAAAGAATTACTAAACTGACATACTCATCTTGAAAATAAAATGCATGCGTATGATGAATGCTAAACAGGTATTTCTTTAAAATCGTTGCAGTGTAAAAGGGGTGAAAAAGATCGCCATAAACTTACTAGATTTATAATTATTGTTGTGTTTATGCACTGTTAAGCACCCTGATCTTATCACTGATGTCAAATAAGTTCCCCATTAAAGACAAACAAATAATTAGGCGTTTGTCTAAAATGATCACGGTGGCAAAGAAATGAAGTAAAAGGGGTGAAAAAATCAACAAAACCTTTGTTACTACCTTTTCATGATAGTAGTTTTTATTGCAAACATGGCAAGAGTATTTCCTTATGGCCATAGGTGTTAGTGAATGCTTTGATCCAAAAGGTTGTGACAGTGGAAGTGGTGTGGATGACGATGATGACGCTGGAATAAGAATCCTATTGCTAGCACCATCGTTCATGAATATGTTCACCATCGTGAATGTGTATGCATGCTGAAAATTTAAAAATTTGAGGTAAGTGTTGATGGAAGCAAATGGAACCACCAATGTATGTATATAACATAAATCTATATAATACAAATGTGAAAGAACATTACTTGATCTCCAAATAACAGGCCGATGTTCTTATTAGTTGTGAGCAACCTGCTTACTCGCCTGTCCCACATACTTATTGCTCCACTTGTGTCATAAGCTAGTACCCTATTTAACATATTTTGACACATACAACAATCAAATCAAACAATAATAAAACATATATAGTGATTACTAGGATTTTTGTTATTAATAAATATTTATGTGATTTTTTTTTCAAACCTCATTTCTTCATTCAAAAACGCCATATCAGATAAACTTTGGGTCACAAGATGCCTCTTACTTTGTTTTAAAAGAGAAGTATTCAACAAAAATATTTTTTTTAAAGGTATCAAACCTTAGTTCGTTTATAGAAGAGCAAGAAGCAGCTGCAACTGGATCAACTGAAAGAAACAGTGATGCTTCTATTTGTCAAATTAGCTTTTGAGGAGTAGAACTATCAACAACGAAGAATCTATGTAATAAGTGGTTTCCAAAAAATATGCCTAAATAACCACCTTTCTAAGCACAAATAAAAAACAAAATAACTAAAACGCTGATTACAATTGGATTTGAATAATTGAAGTGGTGGATGAGTAAACAACCAACATACATATTGACAAGTAGCCTCAAAGATACTCTGCAACGATGGACGCCATGATTTTGACCTTGAAATTGATCCGGGTCTCATATCCAAACTACCCCTAGTCCAGTGTAACGTTTGCACCAAATCCTTTCACCTATTTTAACAAATCTGACCCACACTCAACAGAATTCAAACGTGACCCTTAACACCTTAACGTGTTCTGGAGATAAGCCATTTGACCCGTACCCGTGAAATCGCTGTTGAATGATATGGTTCAAAGTGATTGCCCTCCTTTCATTGATTTTGACAATATATACATAATACATTCCCTCATAATAGGGATGTCAGTTAATACAAATTAATACTATCTATAAATACAAATGGCATATTCTTTATACAAATTTATATTCTATTACACCTCCACAGTCGAAGCAGGAGGTGGTCGAATGTTGAGACTGGAGCGGAAGTCATCAAACAGGATGCGTGGAAGACCTTTTGTGAAAATGTCAGCAATCTGTAGTCGAGTCGGAGTATGAAGAATCCTAATGGTACCTCGTTGAACATGCTCGCGAACAAAGTGAATGTCAAGCTCAATGTGTTTGGTACGCTGGTGTTGCACTGGGAAACAAAATAACTAAAACGCTAATTACAATTGGATTTGAATAATTGAAGTGGTGGATGAGTAAACAACCAACATACATATTGACAAGTAGCCTCAAAGATACTCTGCAACGATGGACGCCATGATTTTGACCTTGAAATTGATCCGGGTCTCATATCCAAACTACCCCTAGTCCAGTTTAACGTTTGCACCAAATCCTTTCACCTATTTTAACAAATCTGACCCACACTCAACAGAATTCAAACGTGACCCTTAACACCTTAACGTGTTCTGGAGATAAGCCATTTGACCCGTACCCGTGAAATCGCTGTTGAATGATATGGTTCAAAGTGATTGCCCTCCTTTCATTGATTTTGACAATGTATACATAATACATTCCCTCATAATAGGGATGTCAGTTAATACAAATTAATACTATATGATAAATACAAATGGCATATTCTTTATACAAATTTATATTCTATTACACCTCCGCAGTCGAAGCAGGAGGTGGTCGAATGTTGAGACTGAAGCGGAAGTCATCAAACAGAATGCGTGGAAGACCTTTTGTGAAAATGTCAGCAATCTGTAGTCGATTCGGAGTATGAAGAATCCGAATGGTACCTCGTTGAACATGCTCGCGAACAAAGTGAATGTCAAGCTCAATGTGTTTGGTACGCTGGTGTTGCACTGGGTTGTTGGACAAATAAATGGCACTAATGTTGTCACAATAAACCAGAGTGGCCGAAGAAAGTGGTCTGCGAAGTTCTAAAAGAAGGTTGCGGAGCCAACAGATTTCTGCAACTACATTTGCGACAGCACGATACTCCGCTTCTGCGCTAGAACGAGAAATAGTCGTCTGTCTCTTGGAAGACCAGGAAAGAAGATTAGAACCCATGTAGACACAATAGCCAGACGTGGAGCGGCAGGTATCAGGAAAACCCGCCCAGTCGGCATCTGTATAAGCCCGAAGAGAGACAGTGGAACACGAGGATAGTGTGAGACCGAAATCGACAGTACCACGAATATACCTGATAATACGCTTTAAAGCATTCCAGTGATCAGTGGTGGGGTTATGCATATGAATGCATATCTGCTGAACTGTATAACTGATGTCTGGCCGTGTGAAGCTTATATGAGTCGGAACAATAACCTGAAATGTTAAAGTCAAATATTAATAGTCATATTATGGAAGATTTTAATTATAATTTTATAACCAGAAAATTTGAATGCTCTTACCAGAAAAACGAAATAGTGATAATGACGATAGTATCTCCGATTTTTATTTAGAATGTAAAATGAAATATTCCGTACATCAATCGGGACAATAACCTGAAATAATTAAGTTTTGTTATAACATTGATATTATGAAAGATTTGAATTATAATTTATAACCGGAAAATCTAAATTGGCCTTACCGGAAAAAGAATAATGATAATGTCCATGGATGAAAATGATTTTTATTTAGAATTTAGAAGAACAACATATAAAAAAAACAGGAAAAATATAAAACTTCAAATAAATATAAAACAACCATTATTATAGGTATAACACATGAACAGAAAAACTTACCGGAAAAACGTAAATACGTAGAAATATTAGCTTCATCGCCGTTTTTGATTTAGAACGTAAACTAATTTTAAAATAAATCAGTTAACAATGAAAATAAAAATAAAAATGTTAGATCTACAATAACCGGAAGAAAATATGATGTTGCCGGAAAAAGATATAATCTTGCCGGAAAATCATATAACATTGTTGGTCATTAGAGTATTATATATATAACCTTACAGGAAAACGATTAATCTCAATCTACATTACCGGAATATAGAATATGGTGGATGGTGGAGTTAGTTAGCCGAGAGAGAGAGAGGGAGAGAGAGAGGGAGAGAGAGAGAGAGAGAGATAATGAGAGATTAAAATGATTAGGGTGGAAAATTCTAAGGTTTAAATCAATGTTTTCAGACTCGGCCTGGACCTGGATGACGTCATATATGTGTGTATATACATATATATATATATATATTATGTTTAGCATTTTGTAGTTAATGTAATTGATTTTGTTTGTTTCAAGTCCACCGATCTAGACACAAGACACTAAATTATAGAAATGATTGTTACCTATTGTAGATATTCCATATTTATTGGTTGAATCAATCTTAATAATGGCCATTTATAGTGGTTTTTAATATGTATAATATATCTTTCACATATAAAACAAATTACAAGCCTTGGTTAGTTGGCTATTGTTGTATTTACTAACTTGGCATTTTGGTTTTGCACCCAAGTTCAATTCTCAGGGCATACACTATTTTGATTTAACAAAAAACAAAGTTTTGCTAGTGTGTAAGATGACACATGTCAAAATATTAGAGCATATGAGAATGGAAAGATGTTGACTTGATTGCACATGTGAACAACCTAGAAGAAGGTCATGTGTCCACATTGTATTGCTATAATAGTATTTAAAGATTATTATTATCGTTTACAAGTGTTATTAAACATAAATTGCTAAAATTTATCTATGCCAATTACTGTAGTAATTTGCAAGTGATGCATATTTGTTTGATTATTGAATTTTTCTAAGTACTAGAACAACTCATAAAACGTGATAACCGATAAGTATTATTCTAACAATTGAGAATCCGATACTTCGCTTATACTAAAGATGCTTATTAAATGATCGTAACAAAAATCTGTTGAAATTTCAAATTGCAGTAAAATAGCTACCTAAGGGCTTTCGACAAATGTTTTGAGACACATATCAGTAGTTGTACAATATTAGTTAAACCGGTTAGCCAATCTCAAAGTCCGATTGACCAACAAATGAAGTAAAAGTTGAAGGTTTTGACCAGTTTACTTAAACCTGACCTATACTTCATTTCCCGATCTTTCACCTCATAATCAAACCCACATCATTTAGCAGTTTTTGGTCAGACTAATCTAATACAATCTGATATTCAAAACATTGATGTTTGATATCAGTTATCAATCCACTCCTTACATATTTTTCAACCAGTTTGATTAAACCATTATATGCATACTTATTTTAACAAGCTTTAGTTTTTTTCTCTTAGAACATTTGAAACAATTTTAATACCTTAATGAACTGAAATATTAATTAGTTAAACCGATAAATTAACGTAGACAAGCCCATGCTCGAAAAGTCTAGAGGTGCATATTCCAGGTTATATCTACTCATCATCCATATCCCGACCATTGACCAAAAGTCAACATTTACTCCTCGTCCGTACAGCAACCTACGTGTCCCGCGAAACACCCGATCACAAACACTACCTTACTATAAGACCACATCAACTACCACAAATCGGAACCGGAGAAAGCAGACCCATTAATTTAATAATAATTTCAGGCAAACAATTCAAATAATAATAATATTAATGGCTGCTGCTGCTGCTGCTGCTGCTGCTTCCATCAACACCGCCTTCCTTCCACTTCACAAACTCCGATCACCGGTTTCCGTTTCACCAAACCCCAAACTCTCGTTAAAACCGAAGGTTGTTTCCGGTGGCGGAGTGGTGAAGGAGCAAGACGTGATAGAGTGATGATATTACGGATCATCAAGTGGTGAGTGAGATTGAAGATGGTGATACGTGGGAGTGAAGGAAGATTGTCGTTTGAAGGGAGTGAGGTTGTGGAAGGTGAGAGGAGTTTTGAGAAGCTGATGGATAGAGGCATTAATGCTACCATTGTGTTGGCTGCTGGCACTTTTGGGATTACCAAGTTGCTTACTATTGATTATGATTATTGACATGTGACTTTCTTATTTTACCCCTCAATTCTTTATATTCATAATAATTATGCAAATTATGTGGTACAGATGGTTTAGTTTTTTTAATATTTTGAACCTGAAAGAAGTGATTTTTAGAAACAATTTGGGTTCGAATTCGGCAAATCGGGTTGTTGAATCTTGTGAAAGAAAGTTTAGTTTTGGTGGTAAAAAATTGGGGCTTTATTTTATTGTTTTATCATGCTAAAAGTCTAGATTTTTATTATTAGTTAGATGCTTGTAGGTGTTGTTGCAACAAAGATAGAGTGATTTGAGTCTTTGAAACGGGTCGGTTCTTGTAGCCTGGAGATATAATTGGCTTATCCCATACTCCCATATGAGTTTGGGTCTGCCTCTGCCCCTCCTCTCCTCCATTGATTCGTTTTCATGGTTCTTATTGAAGCCGTTGTTTGTCTTCTCAGCACTAGACTTAAGGCTACCTCTTAACTATTTAGACTTAAGGCTACCTCTCAACCATTAAGAGGCTATGAACCATTAAGAGGCTACCAAACAGCAAACCATGTCAACTTCATTTTTCTCTATCTTTTTGGAGATACATGGTACGGTCTAACCTTGCGTGTCCACACATCCACCTCAGCGTCCTCATATATGCTACTTCCGTCTTTCGCGTTTGTGTCTTCTTGATGGCCTAGCAATTGGTTTCTTATAACATAGCCAGTCAGACTGCAATCTATAGAATTTTCCCTTAAATCCTGTCGGGAATCTCTTGTCACAATTTACCAACCTGCTTGAACACGCTATGCTACATCACAGTCTGTATCTCTTATCACTCTTGACAATTGACCCTGAACACATGAACCTGGTTGTTTGTGTGTATTGGGTAAAAGCTCAATGGGTCGAGTTGGTTCGGGACTAAGCACAAATATTGAGCCCCATAGAGGATACGTCTACATTAGCTTTTGTTGATTGTCTAGTTAACTTGTGTTACTTGGGCTGATGTGAGTTTGTTTTTCCCAATCATTAGCTGCTTTGTTTTGGCTCTAGAATTATAATCTTCTTAATTATGTAGGGTCAAAATAATACGAAAATGGACAAGCTAATGATACAAATGTCAACTTAAGTAGTGATATGTAGCTTTCACGACCTAATTATACAAGTTGGTTTTAGTTACAAAGTCTATTTCAAACGCTCACGGCGCATTTACACACTCTAGGGTACCATGTTTAGGCTTTATTACATAGTTTGGAGTCACTTTTAGGCCCCATTATTAGTGATGTAACACGAAGATCAGATTAATGCTGTTTGAGCAGTGATCAGAGTTGATGGATTCGAAAAGTTAGATCAGTTGATTTATATATCTCACTCATTGTATCCTTCATTTCACAGGGTTGGACCATATATGAAATATTGAGATATGCGCCTCAACACAATTGGAGTGCATACAAAGAAGCTCTTAAACAAAATACACTTTTGGCAAAAATGATGATAAGTGGAGTTTTATATTCAATAGGGGATTGGATTGCACAGGTTCATTCGTTTTTTTCTTTAAAACCGCTTTTTTATTTCAATTTTGTCAAAAATGATGATAACTATCTCAAGTAACTAATGATTTAATTATTATCAAACTTGCAGTGTTGTGAAGGAAAACCATTATTGGAGTTTGATCGCACTCGCATGTTCAGGTCTGGTCTTGTGGGCTTCACTCTACACGGATCACTCTCTCACTACTATTATTATTTCTGTGAGGTAAATAGCTTAATTTTCAGCTTATTATCTGATTATTTTGGGATCAAATAATAAATAAAATTCTTATTTTTTTTTCAGGCACTTTTCCCCTTTCAAGATTGGTGGGTTGTACCTGTTAAAGTAGCCTTTGATCAAACCGCATGGTCGGCCGTATGGAACAGTATTTATTTTGTTGTTCTGGGACTTTTACGGTTTGACTCACCGTTGACTATTTTTAATGAGTTAAAGGCAACATTTTTTCCCATGTTAACTGTAAGTAGACATTAAATTCCTATTATTTGTCATAAAAACATCAAATATGATTGTGCATAACATTTTTTAAAACTTTTTATTAGGCGGGGTGGAAGCTTTGGCCATTAGCTCATATTATAACGTATGGTGTCGTACCTGTTGAACAAAGACTCCTGTGGGTCGATTGTGTTGAGCTGATTTGGGTCACAATACTTTCAACGTAAGGATCTTGTGGAATTTTTAAATTTTATTAATAATTAATGTGTTGATAATAAATGTTCTTGTGTTTTTGACAGTTTATCGAATGAGAAATCAGAAGCAAGGATATCAGATGCACCCACGGAACCAAATGTAATTTAATCTTTTGAATCTTCAGAGGTATGCCAACACAAAAACGAAGCACATAAAAGTTTAAATAGGTCGGTGGGTCAACAAACTCGGGTTCTGGCAAAACTCGGTCAGGTTGGAACCGGTTTTGAGGGGGGGTGGGGGTGGACTGGCTTTGACCTGGTCAAATCGGTTTCAACGTGTAGGGTTACAACCCATTTTTAGCTAATTGGTCCGTTCATGAGTAACGAATCTAGATCATCACTTCTGGTTCTTAATATGACTGTTACTGTTTTATGATTGCTGCATATAATCATCACCAATCATATCATTAACCAATTTTCTTGATCTTTTTATATTATCAGGAATAGATAACCAAAACCGCACAATTTCTCCATTATCGGTGACACGAAGTGTGTGTGATCTAGAAACATTGCAAGAGAAGGCAAAATGGTTTGAGCAGATTATTATCTGTTTATATCATTATATGTGTATATATCACTCTCCCTTGTTCATTTTTTTCCCGTTTCTGGTAGAATTTAACTATATATAGTGAGGGTATTGAAAATTCAAGAAAACACTGTAAAAGTTTACATTTTTAGCAATTTGTATAGTTATGATAAACTGAAAATCTTGTAACGGAAGTGCATACACAAAAGATATGATCTAAATATCCATGGACATGACGGAGAGCCGACTTGGTGTTGGCCGGAAGTCAAACCACCGCCAGGTAAGTCTACGAGCGGGTGGAGTCAACGCCCTCCTCACCATCTCTTTGCTGGCATGGTGCCGCTTGTAAGCCGCCGTCTTGTGGGTAAGGGTGATCATCTTTGCTTGCGGTGATGGGGTGGAGTTGTTGAACAAATCCTGATAGTTTTTGAGGGAAAGAGGTGACCCTTTTGGTGGAGAAGGGTGGTGCCGCCTGCTGGCGTTGGTGGTGGTCTCTTTCTTGATGATCATATATGTGATTATTAGTTGAGGAAGAAAGGTATATGTGTGTTATTACTAAGCTTTGGTGATGAAAACTATGGGTTTGATTAAAACTTGAAAAGGTTTGATTTTTCAATGGGAAGAGATGGGTGAGCGGCATATTCTTGGTTGGCCAAGGCTTGTTCTTCCTTGGTTTTCTTTTGAAATTTTGACTTTGACTAAGTTGTTGAAATTTTGACTTTGAAAGAATAACATCTCCAATAATCAATAACTTATTAATTATTATGATGTTATCTAGTTTCTAGCTATGGTAATAAAAAAACTATAATTAATGGGTCATTAGAAAACTTTCCACATTTCTGTTATCTTTTAAGTTTGTGCATCTAACCTACCTCCCGTAACCCTACCTCCCGGCCGCCCGCCTCACCTCCCGTAACCCCGCCTCTCTTCCGCCCGCCTCACCTCCGACAGTCTCCGCCAGTCTCTCTCCCGTAACCCTACCTCCCGGCCAGTTTCTCTCCCGTAACCCTTCCTCCCGACCGCCGCCACTATTCCCTCTCACCGGAAATCCTCCCCTCCACCTCACCTCCCGGCCCACCACCCTCCACAGTCGCCGCCCCAACCCAGCCTCACCTCAGTCACCACCACTATTCCCTCTCTCCGCCTCACCTCAGTCACCCCAGTCCCCCCCCCTGCTGCTTTGACCACGACCCTTGGCGGCATGGATTCAGAAGAATGGGAACATCCACGTAATCGGAAAGGGAAACGGAATGGTCATCAGGCTCAAGGTAATAACAAGGTTTTATCGAAGTTTTTTGTCTCAAATCTTCCCCCAAAGTGTTCTTCGCAAGACTTAAAAGATGTTATGGGTAGCTTTGGTCGTTACGAAGGTTCCTATATTGCTAGGAAGCTGGATAAATGGGGCAAGAGGTTTGCTTTCGTATCGTTTTCCGAGGTGAAAGATGTCAAACGGTTGGAAGATGAGTTATCAGACGTATGGATCGGTTCGTATAAGTTGTTTATTGCGATTGCTCGGTTTGTGGATGGTGGGAATCTACATAGACCCGATTCTGGTAATAGGAGGAAGACGGCCTCGGTCCCTGTTTATAGGCATGCAAATCCTAGTGGTCAAACAAACCCTAGTTCCGAAGGATCCGATAGGAATGGGGTTCCTTATGCATCAGTTGGTAATGGGCGTTCCTTTGTTGATTCCTTGTTAAATCGGAACAAAGTAGATGAGATTAAGGTGGATGATTCGGTGGAACGGTTTTCTCATTGGAAGGGATGTGCTCTTACGGGGAGGGTGGTGAATCTTCACACGTTAACGTCTCTGAAAAAGTTGGTTCGGAAGCATGGTTGGAGATCATTAGAGATTAAGTATCTGGGAGGGCTTTCAGTGGTGTTGGTATTCTACGTTAGTGGGGATAGGGATGCCTTTCTGAATAACAAAGACAAATGGTCAGATTGGTTTGAGTTTTTAGAACCTTGGTCTGATAGAAATGGAGTGGAGGAGGGTCGGATCGCCTGGCTCCAAGTTCATGGGGTTCCGGCTCAGTTGGTGTTAGACGAGGTTTTCGATTTGATTGGAAGCAGATTTGGCAAGGTGGTTCAACCGGCTTCCTTATCAGGTGAAGAGAACAACTTATCGTATACTCTCATCGGTGTGTTGAGTAAACAGTGCAAACGGATTGTGGACCGGGTGGACATTAATTGGAGGGGAAAAATTTTTAAAGTGTGGGTGGATGAAGATGTAGGGGAATGGATACCGGAATGTGTAGTAGAGTTTGAAGAGGATGATGGTCCCGTTTTACCGGAGGAGGATAAGTGTGATGATAATATCGTGCAGGATGAGCCCCGTAATGTGCATCGTGAAGAGGGCGAAGGTTCTCAAGCTAACGAGTTTTCTGTCAGGGAACATGCTGTTAATGGGTTGGATGGTTGTGTGAACGATAATTCTAACGTGATGGTCGGTGAATTTTCGAACTCCTATGATCTTTCTAATGAGGAGGCGGTTGAGAATGGTAACGTTGATAGCACTAACGTTTCTGTGTTGAAAGGCAAGGGACATAAGAAGTTCAGACGGAAGTCTTTATTTTCTAATCGAAGTGGGGGTAGTGGTTCTAGGGAGCGTCCTAAGAAGAGACCAAGGGAGGATAAAGATATGTTTGATCTTGATAGGTTTATCGGTATTATGCACGTGCCTTCGGATGTTACTAGGGGTATCGAGACAGGTGTTGAAGGAGAGTTCTTAACACCGGATCTTAACAAAGGGATGTCTACTAATACGGAGGTGGTTCGAGACATCGAGGGAGAGTCTGAGGAGGCCTCGATGATTGGTAGAGGTATAGATCCGGTGCAACATCAAGGTCCGATTGAGGTGGAGTTGGAGAAGACCATTGAGCTGAGTAAGGCGTTAGGCGTTGAGAATTTGCAAGATTTTGTTTCTAATGTTAGAGAGGTTCTTGTTTCCGAAGGCTATCAAGATGGTGTTCAATGAATGTTTTTTCTCTGAACATCCGTGGGTTAGGGAGTTCTAGCAAAGCCGATTGGATTCGAGGTCTTCGAGTCCATCACGAGATTAGTTTTATTGTCTTACAAGAGTCGCAATTTGTTTCCTTGGATTCTGTGGATGTGGGTCGGTTTTGGGGTTATGGTGAGTATTCTTTTGATTGGGTTCCTTCATCTGGAAGGTCGGGTGGGTTATTATCGATCTGGGATTCTCAAGTCTTTCGTATGGAAAGGGTGGTCAAGAATAATAATTGGCTTCTTGTTTCGGGCACTGTGAAAGGAAAGAGTAGCTCATATCATATTCTCAATGTTTATTCTCCTCAAAATCAAGTTACTAAAAGAGCTCTTTGGGGGGAAATTCGTGATTTGATCGAGGAGGGTAATGGGAGGTGGATTGTGGCAGGAGATTTTAACTCGGTTCGGTGTGCTGAGGATAGGCGGAATTCTTTGTTTAATGTGGGTGAGGCCAATGAGTTTAACGACTTCATTGATGATTCGAATCTTCACGAGTATTCCTTGAAAGGGAGGCGTTTTACTTTTGTCGCAGGAAATAAATTAAGCCGTATTGACAGAATCTTCGTTAATTGGGATTTTTTTATGGAATGGCCGTGTGCGGAGTATATTGCTCTCGAGAGGAATAAGCCGGATCATAGTCCGTTGGTTTTGAAAATTGGTTCTTCCAAGAACTATGGTCCCAAACCGTTTAGGTTTTTCAATTCATGGCTTGGTAGAGAGGATTTTGGGACGTTGGTTAAGAAGACGCTTGTTGATGGCTCGTTTCATGGTTCTCCGGACGCGAGATTGCTGTGTAAATTTAAAGCTTTGCGTGCTGCTATTACTAGATGGGCGATCGATTGTAAAGCCAAAGAAAAGGAGGAAAGGGTTTTATTGGAGCAAGAGTTGCGGGACTTGGACCAAACCTTGGAGGTCCGGGATTTGTTGGAAGAAGAGACATGGTCTTTAAGCGAAATTAAAAGACGGCTAGGCGAGTTGGATAATCATTATTACCGGGATTTGAAGCAAAAGGCTCGTTGTAATTGGGCGATTCATGGAGACGAAAATTCTCGATTTTTTCACGGTTTTATTAATAAACGTAAAGTTTCAAATTATTTTCCGGGTTTGGAAGTGAATGGGGCGTGGGAAACAAACCCGGTTCTCATTAAAAAGGAAGTTTTGCGATTCTTTGCTGGTAAGTTTAAAGAATCTATTACACTCCGGCCTCGGTTGATTGGATATGGGTTTTCGGTCTTGTCTTCGGTGGAGGCGGATTTTTTGATCAGTGATTTTTCCGTGCATGAGATCAAGAAGGCGGTTTTTGATTGCGGTGGTGACAAAGCTCCTGGGCCGGATGGTTTTAATTTTAGGTTCATTCGGTTTTTTTGGGAGTTGTTCGAGAAGGATTTTGTGGATATTCTTGATCATTTTCATAAGGTTAAAAGTTTTTGCTCGGGGGTTGGTTCGTCTTTTATCACCTTAATTCCTAAGGTAAACAATCCGTCTTCTTTGGGGGATTTTAGACCGATAAGTCTCATTGGTTGTATCTTAAAGACTGTGTCGAAGGTGTTAGTGAATCGACTCAAAACGGTTATGAATAAGATTGTCTCAGAGCATCAGTCGGCTTTCTTATCCGGGAGATATATTCTTGATGGCCCTTTGGTGGCTAGTGAGGTTATTGCTTGGGCTAAAAAGAGGGAAAGAAGAATTTTTATGTTCAAGATTGACTTCGATAAAGCCTTTGATAATGTGAATTGGGAGTTCTTGTTGTCGGTTCTTTCTCAGATGGGTTTTCCTTCGGTCTGGTGCGATTGGATTAGTGGTATCTTGTTGGCGAGCAGATCGTCTGTTCTTGTTAATGGATCTCCTACTTTCGAATTTGGATGTCATAAAGGCATTCGTCAAGGTGACCCGCTATCGCCTTTTCTTTTTATTATTATGATGGAGGCTTTTTCAGGTATGTTGAAACAAGCCTGTGATATAGGTGCGTTTCATGGTATTACTCTTCCTAACGAAGGTCCTACTTTATCCCATCTTTTTTATGCGGATGATGCTATGATTATGGGAGAGTGGTCTTCTTTTAATTTTGATAACTTGAAACGTATTCTTCGCATATTTTACTTGTGTTCGGGGCTAAAGATTAATCTCTATAAATCAGTGTTATTTGGAGTAGGTGTAGAAGATGGTGAGATCGATATCCAAGCCGGTTTCATGGGTTGTAAGCCGGGTAGAATCCCGTTTACTTATCTTGGGATTATGGTTGGAGCTAACATGAATAGGGTGGTTAATTGGGAACCGGTTGTGTCCAAGTTCAAGAAGAGGCTTTCTAAATGGAAAGTTAATTCGTTATCTATTGCTGGTCGGTTAACCCTTATTAAATCGGTGCTGGATAGTCTTCCCACTTATTATTTTTCGCTTTTTAAGGCACCCAAGAAGGTTACCAATGATTTAGAAGCTTTGATGAGAAGGTTCTTATGGGGAGGTTCGGATGAAGTGAGGAAGATGTCTTGGGTGGCTTGGGAGGTAGTCACCAAACCTATAAAAGAAGGGGGTTTAGGTATCGCTCGTTTAGAGGTTAATAATCAAGCGCTGATTACTAAATGGCTTGGGAGATTTCTAAATGATCAGCACGCGATGTGGAGAAGAGTAGTGTTGTCTATTCACGGGACCTCGCGCTGTTGGGGGCTTGCTCCGGTTAATAATGGGGTTCCCGGGGTTTGGAAGAATTGTGTTATGTTCTGGAACAAATTTAAGGTTGATGGTGTGGGTTTTAATAGAGTGATCCGGGCCACAGTCGGGAATGGTCGCCAAGTTAGGTTTTGGACGGATTTGTGGTTGGGTTCGGCGTCGGTTATGGACAAGTATCCGTCCTTATATGCGGTAGAAAAACATAAAAATGTCTTGTTAGCTGATCGGTTGGTGGTCACTGGATCTTCTCGTCGCATTGTGTGGGATTGGATTAGAGCTCCTTGCTCCCATCAGGAGGTGAGCGAGAAGCAGGAGTTGGAAGATCTCCTTCAAGGGGTGGTGATGGTTGACCGTGAAGATTCATGGTCTTGGGCGGTTGGTAGCTGCAAAGAGTTTGAGGTTTCGGCGATTAAAAGATGGATGGTGCGGTCCGTTGTGGACGCTGGGAGTTCAAGTTTCCAATGGAGCGATTGGGTCACGAAAAAATGTAATATTTTTATGTGGAGGGCCGTTCTGGATAGCCTTCCAACCAAGCAGGCTTTAGCTAGACGTCATTTGTATTGTGATGATCATAGTTGCGCTTTATGTGAGAGTAATGAAGAATCGCTCGAGCACTTGTTAACCGGGTGTTCCATTTCTATGGCCGTTTGGAATGTGATTGGTTCATGGTGCAACATCCCTAGACTATTTGTTTTTCATGTCAATGATTTGGTGGAAGTGCATAAGGTTTGTGGTGCGACGGGGAATAAAAGATTGATTATTCATGGAATTGTCATCATTACTTGTTGGAGGATTTGGCGGGCTAGGAATGAAAAGATTTTTTCGGGCAAGAGCACTAACGTGGCAGAAATGGTTGCGGATATAAAATCTTTGGGTTTTCTTTGGTACAAAAATAGATCTAAGATAGGGGTGGTGGATTGGAAAAGTTGGTGTTTATTTGATGTAACGTGATTGTTGGTTTTGGTTTTTGGATTTCAGCGTCTTTCTCCGTCTTGGTGATAGTCGTTGGTTGTGTCTTTTTTTAATGAAAGTCAATTTTCAAAAAAAAAAAAAAAAATCTAGGGGTGATCATGCATATGGGTGCTTTTTAATGTTTGTATAAGTCTTTAGGTGTGTCAGGTAGATATATAAAGCAGGATTAGTTAATAAAGGTTATAATCGAAGAGAGGTTGGATTTTGAAGAAGACATTCTCTCTTGTGGTAAAGATGGTAATTGTGAGGTGTACATTTGTCTAAATGTTCGTAAGGGGTGGTCTTTGTTTCAGTCGGATGTAAACAATGTTTTCTTATATGAAAATTTAATTGAAGAATTTTATATGAACTTACCTAAAGGGAATTATCCGAAGGAGAAACAAATGTGTGTAAACTGGTCAAGTCATTGTATGGTCAAAATAATGATTATTCTCTATTTGCTAAAGAAGATAACTATGTGCTTATTGTCGTACTTGTCTATCTTGATGACATTTTACGATTCTGATTATGATAGTGATGATTCCGAGACTGATGAAGTAACATGTTTTTGAGTTCAAATTAAGTTTGCGATTAAAGATTTGGATGAGTTGAAGCATTTTCTTGAATATAGGTGGTTTAGATTGCTGGCCTGTAAACCTGTGAATACTCCAATGATAATGCAAAAGACTCCAATACTCTTTTAGAAAGATGTTACTCAGTATCAAAAGTTAATATATCTCACTTTCACAAAAGTTAATATATCTCACTTTCACTAGGCATGATATCTTTTTTATTGTTCGATGTTTGTATTTTGCACTTCTCATATGCAAATAATTTCAAGGGTGTTAAGATACTCAAAATTTTCTCATATTAAGGGAATTTTATTTTCAAAATGCGAGTATTTAACGGTGAATAGTGTAACATTCCGTTTTCTTGTTTCGATTAATAAAAAAAATATGAGTCATTATGAGTCGGGCTAGTGTTTGGGTTAAATAGATATGGGTTATGGACTTGGATTAAAAAGTAAGGAAGAAAATACCATGGGCTTAAGCCCATGACCCATAGTATATAAACTAAATTAATGCATTAATCCATTGATTTCCACTAATTCCATACACCATCAAAAACACACACTTAAGTTCTCTCTCATATTTCTCTCTTTCTCTAACCGAAACCAAGAAGAAGAACCGATTCCGACCCGAGGTAATGATAGTATGATATTGTATGGATCCAAACCCGCTAGATCTAGTCGCGAAATGACGAGCCGACATCCTAAACCGTTAAAGTCACGATATCTGGACGGAATCGGGTAAGAACCGGTCAAAAGATGAGCTTAGGGGTCACCCTAGTTCAGATCTGGATCAAATGGGACGAAAAACGGTGAAAAACAGTGCGAAAATACGTTTTTCAGGTCACCGCCCGTTTTTCCGGCACGGCGGCCCCGGAAAGGCGACATACGAGAATAGGGAATGTCAGAGAATGTTCCTGACATTCTCTGACCTAACCCTAGTTCGTTAGCGGAGACATAATGAATTAGCAAGTAATTCGTTATGCTCATTCGTTAAGAAAAAGTAATGAATAAGCTTTAATTCATTAAGCCATTCGTTGAGTAATTCGTTAACGGAGAACTGACGAATGAACCCCTAGTTCGTTATAAGGTTCAGTTCGTTATAAAGGTTCAATTCGTTATAAAGTCTATTCGTCAAGAAGTAACGAACGAGCCCCATTCGTTAAGGAACTGGATAACGAATTAGAGTTTGAAAGAAGACAGAAAGGTCCCTGGACTTAGAATAAAATGGATTAATTACAAAGAAGCCCTCGAACTTTATGAGTTAGCAAATAAAATAATAAATTAGAATTCTAATGGAAAATGTGTTAAGACGGTTAATGGAAATAAAAATTTTCCAAGCTGACCTGGCAGCTCGAACCTAGCCAGGGGCTCTGCCCCTTGGACCCTGCTAGGGGATGACGCCCCTAGACACCGCTGCCAGGGGTGTTGCCTCAGGACCCCCGTTCGTTGAGGGTTATAATTAAATTAAAAATACGATATGGGTAGTGATAGTTAATTGATGCGGACGCATGGCAGGTGAGTAGGATGTGGCAGCTCGCTTGATGAGGACGCATGGCATGGAATTGAAGACACTATGTCACACCCCGACCAAAGGCGGCGGAACATGCTGAGGTGTAACGATTGCCCATAAGCACATGACACTAATTGAAGTGACAATATTTAACAAACTCATTTCATTTCACAACATCGAAAATGTCACATAACATATATTCATAAGTAGTCATAACAAGATATCACAAAATATAGCAAATCAAATATTGTTCATTTTACTAATATCCTAGAAGTCTTGACACGTTTTCTCCACAAGCTCGACTCAACCAAGATGCAAACCTGTAACATTTCATAAAATAAAGTTTATCAACACAAAGGTTGGTGAGCAATTCATAAGTTTGAGCATATAAATATAAGAAAGTGCCACAAAACTCATATACGAAACAATAAATAAAAGCAATAATTTGGGGATGCCAAATAGTCTAGGATTTTATAGTTACCGTTAATTGCATTACGTTAACGACACTTTGCTATAAGGGGATGCCAAATAGACTAGAATTTTATAGTTCCACCAACCAAAAGCGATAAACACATAGGCATATAATCATAGAACACCAAATCGAGCAATTATTCAAGTGAAGTATACAATGACGTTTGTGGTTTAAGATTTAAGATTTAAGTATAAAACATTTAGTTGAATAAGTATGAAATGTCACCCCCAAATCAAAATATGGACAACGGGGTATGAAAGTACTCATGTTCAAGTAATAAACTTGAAAGATGATAATTTGAAGATTTGCCGGAACGACGGGTTTAACGAACAGTGCCTAAAAGGAAAGAAGTTTCGGATTTAGAAAGGTTGTCTTGAAAGTCTTTAAGTAAAATAAATGTTGAGAAAAGTAAACAATTAAAGTTCAAGGTTTAAAATGTAACTATTTAAGAATTTATAATAATAACCCTTTAAAAATGTAAGTTTGCTCGAAACCGGGTTAAAGTATCTAACCTTAATATTTATTCAACCTATATTAAGTAATAAGGTGGGTAAAATGCAAGAATGCAAGTCCCTTTGGAATAAATATACTAAAACGGGTTTTAACGAGTGTTCGGGTTGTTGGTTCGGTCTTGACAATTGGTCAAACCCAAAGTCAACTTTCCAAAATATTAAATGTTATGAGATAACTCATAAAAATCCACTTATACTTAACCAAGTATGTAGATCTATTGTTTTAGAACTAACAACGTACGTTAAGTGAGTGTTCGGTTTTGTCGGTCCAAACTTTGTTATGAGATCAAGTTGGATCCAAAATTTCCAAGTACTTAAGAAAATAATTAAAATCAGTTTGTAAACTATATTTAAATAAATGTACAAGTCTTGATAGCTAAAAACACACTTGTGTGTCTTAAGCGAGTGAAAATCGGTTTAGTTCGGTTTGGTTAGGTTACCATCTCACAAATAGTTCATAGATGGTTTCCACATGCACAAACATCCAAGAACTTGTATGATAATGTATAAATAAAAATACTTAAGTTTTACAACTAAAAAGTTAACAATAAAGTCTTTAAACAAAAGTTCGGTTTTCGGTTCGGAACTAGTTTCGGGTTAAGACCGAGTTTAGAATCCACAAACCCATAACCATGGAACTCATAAAATTGATTTTTATAAACTGATATCTAACATTAAACATGTTTAAAACAAGTATTTAACTAAAACTAGTAAGCAAAGTTCGGTTTACGGTTTAGAGCTATTTACGATTAAACCGAAGCATAGACCCTTAAACCCATAACCATGGAACTTATAAATAAACTAAAATGAGCATAAGTTAAGCATGATTAGTATGTATAAACAAGTTATATAAGTATATATATATCAAGAACACGAAGTTCTCCATGAAGCCTTGCTTTACAAGTGTCACACCCCAGACCACGGCCTAGGCGTGTCACACCTATGTTGGTACCACATTTTTAATTAAATCAGAGTTACGTTAAATAGCGGAAGTCTTTATAAACTTGTGGATTTAAAATGTAATATTTACATATACAAAAAGACAGGATTTAAAAGTTTCCCGTTTGATGTCTAAAGATTACTTGTTTTAACTTTACAAAACCACCATTAACATTATATTAAGTTTAAACAAAAAGATCTGAGCCACCGGATATCTTGCACTTCGTCATTCCAAGTGCTACCCTTGATCACCTGAAAAAATGGAAGAAAATACGTCAGCAACGAATGCTGGTGAATATGCTGACGCTAAAAATATTTTCTTTACTTAATCACCCCTCAAGACTACGTAGGTCTCGGCCCAACGTGGCTTAGGAATAATCAAGTTAAAACAATACAATTTATAAACTCAAGTCTCTATACTCGGTTCCCCCAGCAAACACCGCAGCGTTCGACTAGTTGAGTGCCTATACGTATACACAAGGTCATACTCCCCGCAGGCGAGCGTAATTGTGACCAGGTGTGATGTGCCCATCACATATGAAAGGATCCAGACAAAAATACACGATAGCCTGAGGCCAGTATTTATACCCTTGTTTAAAAATGTTTTAGAGACACTTAGTCTCATGTAAAGTTTTTCATATAACACGTTGACTTGTTTGAAAACAAGTTTGTAAAAGTTGGGGCATATTCACCTTTTGATTTGGATTGGGTTCAAACACCGTCCGAGGGTCTTTCCCTTTGCTATCTCGCACCTATAGTACGAGTATAACCAATTGTTAGTCGGATATACAATACGGCTTAAGACCTTTAGTCTTATTTTATAAACTTTACCTCGATGAACCTTTAGTTCAAATCTCTTTTACTTAAAAACCTTTAGTTTTAAAGTAATTTATAAACCTTTAGTTTATTTATAAAACCCTACGTTTCTTCTTTTCTAAGAAACGTATTATTTAAGAATAGTTATTATTACTTAAATAATATTTTCATAACAAAGAATATATATACTTACACACACACACAAACACACACACACACACACACACACACACACACATATATATATATCAATATTCACAATCTTATCTTTTATTCTTTCTTTGTTATGTTTTCTTTTATTTTATCGAGGTATCGAGTTAAAGTTTAAGCCTTTTATAATATTTTATTATTATTTGCATTGGTGTTACGCCTACCTTTGTTGGCTTATAGAAACCCTAATTACTCGAGCAGCACTCCAACGCCGCTTCACCTTCTTCTCGTTCAACCCTTTTCTCTTGTTATCATTTCCTTGGTACGACAAACACCAATCTTTCACCACTTGTCGGCACGCCTTACGAGACTCACCATCTTGATATCGAGATATGACAAACACCTCCTTGGCCGATACGTCGGTGTAGAGTGGCACGAACTTTGAGGAAACGTTGGCACGAAAAACGGGATAACGATCGGAAATTGGCACGAACTTCGAGGTACGATATATGAGTCTAGAGAGATGTTTTAGTGAGAGAGATGAGAGCTGATTTGGGATGCAAGAATGAAATCCCGACCTTGCTATTTATAGGCAAAACCTGGAAGCCCATCGTGATACGCGATGGCCTCCTGGTCACCCGTCGCGTATCGCGACGTAGCCTAGGCCAGTCACCATATAGGTCTGCCACGTGGCACCACGTGGCAGTCGGTGTGCCACGTGTTGACACATGGCGGACGACGTGCCACGTTTAGCCACGTGTCGGGACAGGTGGCAGACGGTGTGCCACGTGTGGACACGTGGCAGAACGTGTGCCAAAGGTGTCAGACCACGTCATCGCGATACATGTGACGTAGGTTCCACGACAATCGCGTATCGCCGTTGACCTTCTTCTAGAATATTTGACTAAGCCCTTCGCGATACGCGATTGGCTTGTCCTTTTTCCCGTCGCGTATCACGATCGAACAGAAAATCAGAATTTTTATTTTAAGTCCTAAGGTTTGGAATTTTGACACTTTTGGTCCCTAGACTTTGGAAAGTTGACATTTTGAACTTGGAATTTTCACGATGTTACATCCTCCCCACCTTGAAATAAATCTCGTCCTCGAGATTTCATTCTTTAGAATAGATGGGGGTATTTTTTTTTATTTCAGATTCGAGTTCCCATGTATACTCAGGCATTCTTCTTGAGTCCCATTTGACTTTCACAATTTTCAATGTTCGTCTTTTCAATTTCTTTATTTTCGAATCTTCTATTTGACTTGGCTTTTCAACAAATTTTAAATTTTCGTTTATTTCGACATATTTTAAAGGCATGGATAGAGATTCGTCGGCTAGACATTTTCGCAGATTTGAGACATGGAATACGTCGTGTATCCCTTGCATTTCCTCAGGCAGTCGCAAACGGTATGCAACAGTACCAATTCGTTCAAGTACCTCGAAGGGTCCAACGAATCGAGGACTTAGCTTTCCTTTCTTACCGAAGCGAACGATGCCTCTCCATGGCGAGACTTTTAAAAGAACTTTGTCACCTACATTAAATTCCAAAGGCTTACGACGGACATCGGCGTAACTCTTTTGGCGATCACGTGCCGTCTTAAGTCGTTCTCGGATTTGAAGAATCTTGTCGTGGTTTCTTGGACTATCTCGGGTCCAGATAATTGATTGTCTCCGGTTTCAGACCAACACACGGGCGTTCTACATTTACGACCATATAGCGCCTCGAATGGTGCGGCTTGAATACTTGTATGATAGCTATTGTTGTACGAGAATTCCATTAGGGGTAAGTGGTCATCCCAACTTCCACCTAAGTCGATCACACAAGCACGGAGCATGTCTTCCAACGTTTGGATTGTCCTTTCGCTTTGCCCATCAGTTTGCAGATGATAGGCAGTGCTAAGGTTTACCTTTGTGCCTAAGGCTTGTTGGAAGCTTTTACAGAAATGAGACGTAAAACGACTGTCTTGATCAAAGATTATAGATAGCGGTACTCCATGCAAAGCAACAATGTTGTTTACATAGATACGCGCTAATCTATCCATTGAGTATGATTCATTGATGGGTATGAAATGTGCGGATTTTGTCAATCGATCCACAATAACCCAAATTGCATTGTGTTGTCGAGTCGTTTTAGGGAGTTTAGTAATAAAATTCATGGTAACTAACTCCCACTTCCATACGGGAAGTTCGGGTTGCTGAAGCAATCCTGAAGGCTTTTGGTGTTCAGCCTTGACTTTCAAACACGTTAGACATTTCGCAAAAGGCGAAGCGATGTCCTTTTTCATCCCATTCCACCATTAGTTTGGTTTGAGATTTTGATACATTTTATCACTACCGGGGTGCATCATGTACTTGGACTTATGAGCTTCGTTCATATTTTTCTCACGCAAGTCTCCAATAGTTGGTACCCAAATCCTATTCCCGAGTCTAAGGATACCATCGTCACCCTTAACTAGTAAGTCAATGGTGCTGTTGCGAATTTATTCGGAGATCTTGTTATCATTGATCGCTTGAGTTTGGGCAGATTTGATTTGCTAGAAAAGATCGAGTTGAAGTTCTAGTCTTAATGCTCAGACTCTTTTTGTCATTTCATGCTCCTTATAACTTTAGGCATCGGCCACGACGTTGGCTTTGCCTTCATGATAAACGATCTCGCAGTCGTAGTCGTAGTCGTTGAGAGTTTCCATCCATCGTCGTTGTCGCATGTTAAGTTCTTTTTGATCGAAGATGTGCTTTAAGCTTTTATGATCAGTGTACATGGTAAATATTACTCCATAGAGATGGTGCCTCCATATCTTAAGTGCAAAGATTATGGTGCCTAACTCTAGATCGTGAGTTGTGTAGTTATTTTCGTGTACCTTGAGTTGACGAGAGGCATAGGCGACCACTTTCTTGCGTTGCATTAGTACACATCCAAAGCCGGAATGGGATGCGTCATTAAATACAACAAAGTCCTCAGTACCTTATGGCAAGGCCAGTATAGGTGCTTGGGTGAGTTTCTGTTTAAGTATATCGAATGCCTCTTGTTGCTTTGTTCCCCATCCATATTTAATGTTTTTACGTGTCAAGGAAGTTAGGGGAACGACTATACGAGAAACATTTTCAACGAACCTTCGATAATAGCCAGTCAATCCCAAGAAACTTCGGATCTCGGTTGGCGACTTTGGAATTTCCCACTTAGAGATGGCTTCGATTTTTGCGGGATCCACTTGAATACCATTCACATTTATGACATGCCCAAGAAATTGCACTTCGTGCAACAAGAACTCGCATTTTGAGAACTTGGCGTACAGTTTCTTGGTTATAAGTAATTCAAGTAAGGTTCAAAGATGGATTTCATGATCGGCCTTAGACTTAGAATAAATAAGTATGTCGTCGATGAATACGATAACTGTAACATCCCGAAATTTCTAAGGATAATATTAATTATATTAATTATTATTGGTGAGAAAGTTTACTCGGGTTAGCGGGGAAATAATTAAATAAAGTAGGAGTTAGTATGGGTCAGGCTAGTGTTGGGTAATGGATATGGGTTATGGACTTGGGAAAGAAGGAAGAGACCATGGGCTTAAGCCCATGATCCATAAGTATATAAACCTTAAATTCCCATTTTCCATTCATTTCACACATATTCTATACACCACCAAAACATACACTTAGCTCTCTCTCATATTGCTCTCTCTAAGCCGAAACTAAGAAGGAGAAGAAGGAGAACCGACTTCCGACCCGAGGTAATGATAGTATGATAGTGTAGAGATCCAAACCCGTTAGATTTAGTCATGAAACGACGATCCGACACCGTTAAACCGTTGAAGTCACGAGATCCGGGTGGAATCGGGTATAAACCGAGCCTAAGATGAGCTTAGAGATCACCCTAGCTCAGATCTGGATCGAACGGGACAAAAAACGGTGGTGAAACAAGCGAGATCTCGCTTTTCCGGCGAGATCCGTTATTCCGGCAACGGCGGCGCCGGAGAATGTGTGAACGAGGATGTTAGAATATTCTGATATTCTGACCTAACCCTAGTTCGTTAGTGGTGACTTAATGAACTAGAGGGCAATTCGTTACTCCATTTCGTTAAGAGGAAATACCGAAACAGAGGCAGTTCGTGTGTCAATTATTTAAGGGATGAATAACGAACTAACCCAGTTCGCTATATCAATTCGTTAACGAAGAATAACGAACTATATCTAGTTTGTTAAACAATTCGTTACGACAATTCACTAAGAAGAAGTAACGAACTAGCCTTAATTAGTTAAGGCCATTCGTTAAGCGAAGGACAGATGAACCCCATTCGTTATAGGGTTCACTCGTTAATCAGACGAATTCGTTATATGGTCCAATTCGTTAAAGACAGGGTAACGAACTAGAACTTTGGCAGAATTATAGATGGTCCCTGGACTTAAATAAGAAGGATATAATTATATATCGGCCCTTGGTCTTTGATAATTTATGAAAGATGCCTATAAAGGTTAACGAGTAACGATTTAACTAACCGGGTAATGATTCAATGAAGTAAAACCGGCTTAGACACGTAAGGCTAATTAAGTAGCAATGTGAATGGCTAGAGTAGTGTTTGATATTGCAATTATTAAACAGTTAGATGCGCACAGTGTCACACCCCGACTTAGGGCCTAGGTGTGTGACCAATAGTTGGTACCCGTTTTGTAAATATATCAGAGTCGCGGGTTTGTTTAGCGAAAGTCTTTAAATATAAATATTCATTTATAAAATGTTGGATTAAATATCCTTTCAATGTTTACAAAGCATGTTTGAGAAAATAAATTCTTTTCAGCGGAAGTCTTGAATAAAATATTATTATATTAAAAACTCGGGTTCAAATACCCATTTAATATCTCAAATACATTTCTTTAGAAAACATAATTCTTTATAATATTTTGAAATAAAATATCTGAGCCACCAGATAGCATCTAATGACTATAACTCAAATCTTCTATTCCTTCTTCCTTGTCTGTTCTAACCTTTCTTGTTTTCCTGTAAAATGGTTAGAAAATACGTCAGCACACAGCTGGTGAATTACGCTGACTCTTAAAAATCTTTTCAATACCTTTGTGAAACCAACAATAATACCTTTGTGACTACTCATTAGGCACCCAACTACATTGGGATCAAATTACCCTAAGTACCTTGTACAATTAATTATATACACTAATCATTTTTTATAAAGCTTCCGGAGACATGTTGATGATTTGCATGGCCTCAGGAAAATGCCGAGTCACCATTTATGAATGGATCCAGACACATGTATACTCTTAATCAGAGTGTCCGTTTCTTATTACTGTAACAAAAAGTTTTAAGGATTCGTAAATCCTATGCAAACATTCTGACTCTAAAAGAGTTTATAAAAGGTTTAGGGCGTATTCACCTTTTCTGTTTATAATCAGTTTCTGTTATTGATTCATGTTTTTTGTTTTCTTGTTCTTGTTCTGTTACCTCGGACCTATAGTACGAGAATAACTTTTGTATAAATAACTAGATCATCGATCTAGCTTCAGACCTTTAGTCCGTTTTGTATAGCTTTAACCTTGATAAAAACATTTGTTTGTATAAAAAATTTGGACCTTTAGTCCTCTTGTTTATTTACCAATCATATATTATGTTTCTTCTTTAGGAAGAAACGTCTATACTGAGTTTCTTCTTCAAGAAGTAACATTAATTTAACTATACACTTTGAATGTTATATTTCTTAAATAATAAAGAAATACTATTTTAATTATACTCTTTGTATATACTTGCTTACGTTTCTTAATAAAAAAGAAACAATATTTTGACTATAACCTTTGCTTTAGAAAAGTTATATAATACTTAATTGTAATCAAGGTTTGGCTATACCTCCGACTATGGTCTAAGCCATTTATAATAATAAAATAATAACTTAGGCAGAACCCCTACCTTGCACGGGTATTCGGAGTTAGATATTCCTAAGTTTATACGGGCAGCACTTCTACTCTATATGCACGTTTATCGAGGCGTTCTTGATCCACATTTCTTGGCACGCAAATCGAGATGATATTAGGGTGTCACCAAGTCATGCACGTACTTCAAAGCGGAATGTCGGGCTACTTTTGGTTGGCACGCACTTCGAGGTGATGATTGTCGGGTCGGTGGCACGCAAAACGGTGCTTGTCACGTAAAACGAGTTAGAGAGAGAGACAGTGGAATTTTAGAGAGAGAGAGTGTGTGGGAGGTGTGAGGGGAATGGTCATGAGCCTCCCCTTTTATTGTTGATTTTGAGTCCCATCGCGATACGCGATGGGCTCCTCTTTTAGCTGCGTCGCGTGATGTATATAAAAATATACATCTTTTTAGCATCAAATAATCTCTAAAAACTGCAACTCTATCGTATAATATAGTTAAAATAACTACTTATCATGTTAAAATGTATTTTCAGGTAAATCCTAGCCTCAAACGAAGAAACGAATGAAAAGCCAAAGAAAAACCAAAGAAAACAACAAAACATGGGGCTGTGCTTCAGGAAACATGGGGCTGTGCTTTTTGAAACAAAGGGCTGTGCTTTTTGAAACACGGGGCTGTGCTTTCAGGAAACACGGGGCCGTGCTTTTGGAAGCACGGGGTCGTGCTTACCTTTCAGAAACGACAAAAAGAATTAGCACATGTCAGTGAAAAGCACGGGGGCGTGCCTCACGAAGCACGGGGCCGTGCTTACCTTTCAGAAACGACAAAAAGAATTAGCACATGTCAGTAAAAAGCACGGGGGCGTGCCTCAGGAAGCACGGGGCCGTGCTTACCTTCCGGAAACGACAAAAAGAATTAGCACATGTCACTAAAAAGCACGGGGCCGTGGCCACGTCACAGAAAAGACAAAACAAATCTGGCACATGTCTTAAAAATGCACGGGGGCGTGCTCATCAAGCAGGGGGCCGTGCTTCACACTCCAGATTGCCTATAAATAGTGGCTCTTGTGACATTTGAAGAGTGTGCCTTGAAAAGAAATCTATTCGGTTCTCTCTTATAAAAACACACACTAACACTCACTTTGAAGATCTAGTGAAGAGTTTGAAGGCTTGGAGGTCATCACCATCAACCATCATCATCATCCATCATCATCATCATTAAGAAGGAAGATTCATCTACATTTGGTTAGATTGTTCCAAGTTTAATCATGTATTTGTTATTATCATTCATCTTAATGTTTATCATCATGCTCATTATGAGCTAAACTCCTTTTACCATCTAAAATCTATGAAGAAGCTTTGGTTTACTTGATAATTATATAAAACATGTGGTGTAGTCTAGTAAAGTACATGGTTATATTACAATTATCTTTTGATGAGAAATGTTTCACCATCTTAAATCACTAATTCAAAGTTGGTGGTTGTCAATTCCATTGGCAATCGTTCATGATCGATTCATGTTCTTGAAAGATAGAAATACCTTGATACATTATCGAAACATGGATCCTTAAATTGTACTTAGAAATGATGAGATATAAGTTATGATGTATTTTTCTAAACCTTGGTAATCCGAAAATGGCTTTGCTTAGGATATCAAATTAGTTACAGAAATCATATGTTAATGGAATGTGTAATTATAACCTACATAAATCAACCAAGGGGAGGTTGTGTGACTAAACTACAACCACCCGAAGTTGTTAGAATTGGTATTTGAGAAATCGAAGTCAATCCTAATCTTTCTACTTTACGAAACTACTTGCCAACTTAAATTGACATCAATGAGATGGCATGACATTAGGAAAGGGTGGACTTTAAAATGCGCATGCTATCTCCTTAGTGCCAAAGATGCTCACTTAAGGTTTAAGGAGCTATCTATCATATATTATTATGGCAAGTTTACCACATGTTCAAATATTATTTATCAATGCTAAAATGAAGTGGATTCTTGATCTTAGATGGTAACCTTCGCATAATTGAACAACTCGTTTAGAATCTCTTTTCTTGGTCACCTATATATTATATATATAAGTATTTATATTTTATAAGAAGTTTGAAGAAAATTAACCCCAAAATGATTAAAACCTTCGATTAAAGTAAAACAACGATTCATTATTAGAAAACATTTGTGTCCATGGATCGATACTTGGTTCTTACCAATACTATTCTACATATACGATAGGTACACTTGCCTATTTTGTGTGTGTTTAGTCTTAGTAGAAATCACTTTTATAAATTTAAAACACGATCTTGTGCAAAAGCAACTCATTCCATCCTTTTATATTTTATACCACACGCACGCACACATCATCGCGTATCGCGACGCCGCCATTTCTGCATGAATGCCACGTGTTGACACGTGGCCTGCCACGTGTCCTGCCCTGCTGCCACGTGTCACCAGAATGTGGCACGTGTCCCTGTTGTCAGGCCACGTCATCGTGTATCGCGATGAAATGTGACTTGGGTGATCGCGTATCGCGATACCACCCAAACTTTGGGTTCTGTGAGGCTCCATCGCGTTACACGATGGTTCCTTGGTCTTGACCATCGCGTATCGCGATGATTTAAGTTATCAGATTTTTCACTTTTAGTCCTTTGTCTTTAGAAGCTTATTACATCTAGGTCTAATTCTCGTTATCCAAAAATACTAAGGCGGCTCTCAAAGCGGCTCGCGGCGATGCGAGTGTGCGAAGTGCAAAGTGCGCCATCAAAGCGCCAATTGCGCCCAACGCCCTTCGCCATCGTCCTCGCCCGAGCCTGAGCGTGTGCGTATGCGCATCAGGTGCTTCGCACCCTCCGCTAGGACCACTTGGTGCATGTTAAGCATAAAAGAATATTACTATGGAAACTTTTCTCTTATAAAGAACTTCCATTTCTTTATCACTTTCCATATGGGATGGAATTTATATTCCTTATTTATACTCAAGTAAAGTGCTTACACTTTCTTACATCCTTCCATGTGGGATGGAGTTTCCTTTTATTAATTTCTTTATGTGGGAAAACTTAACTTAGGAAATATTTTTATTTCCTTATTTTCTTATTTAATATTTTCTCATAACTTGTCTTGATATTATTTTTGATCCCTCAACTTTCCTAAGTTGTCAAATTTGGATAGAAATTTTGGGGATGTTACATCCTCCCCACCTTGAAATGAATCTCGTCCTCGAGATTCGTTGTCTTAAGTGTGAATGGTTCTTACTTTTCAATTGTTGATATCTAATCTGATTTTTGTTGTTATAACCTGAACATAGAATTGCTGAGGTTTATGTTTTGTGGTTAACTTACATTCTTGAATGATGTAACCAGTTAATAGTTCAGAATATCATTAGTAAATATAAATTGATAAACATAGTGATCAATTATGTTTAACTATTTACCTTACCGCTTGTATTCTAAACATTTACTGATGTTAACTACTTTGTTGTTTGGATTCAGTCTGTCGAATCTATTCCACTAAGTTGTTGTTTAGATTTAGTCTATCGAATCCATTCTATCCTTGTTCTTGATGAATGATGTTCTCTATATTCTAACAGTACCCTTGTACTTGGGCTTTAATCACATTTTCTATACTTTAGCGATTGTATTTCTTGAATATTTTCAAACTCTTTTTCTTTGACTTTTTGGTCAACCTTAGTTGATAGATAATTCTATCAATTGTATTCCTTGAATATCTTGTATTTGATTGGAAATTACTTTATATACGTGTCCTCGTATATTTAAACATTTTCTAATGTTTAACGTATTCTTTCTTTCTAATCATCTTCCTAGATGATACATTATCTCAATGGTTGAACCTCTTACTATCCTTTAGAGGTAATGAATATAAGCATTTTTGTGTATTAGCACGATCTATATGCTAATATTTCATTTATAACTTAGGGATTTAAATACCCTTCTTTGATTACAAAACTTCTCGTTTGGAAACGAGTTACAACTAGTGTACAAAAGTTAACTAATCTATCTAACATTTCTTTGATATGATCTTGTCATTCATTAATCTTGATTAGCTTTTCTTTTCGGGCATTCAGTCTTAAAGTGGCCCATTTCTCCACATGTAAAACATACTCCTAACTTATTTTGACATTCTTCTATTGTGTGTCCTGCTCTCTTGCAGTATGCACAATTATTTGAATTTCTAATTGACATTTTCCAGTATGTTTTCTTCCACAAGTTTTGCATGTTGACTTGGGAGTACTTTCTTCTTTTTCTAACTTCTCGAAATCTTTAGCTTTCTTGATTTCTTTATCTTTCTTCTTTTCCTCCTCTTGATTTCTTATCATACTGTTGATTAAGTATCCGGCTAATTCCATAGCCGAATCAACTATTTCTGGCATATTGGATTGTACCATGTCTCTTATTTCTCTTGGTAATCCATATATATAGTGAGTTACTTTATTATATTCCGGAGTTACATTACTAGATGTGGAACCAATCGGCAATATTCTAGGAATTTAGTGTTATATTCCCTAAGATATGTGCCAATAACCTTGTGATTCCATAACTCGGTTTGAATTCGATCCATTTCATGAGTTGGGCAAAATTTCTTTAACATTAGACCTTTAAATGTTTCCCAACTTAAATTATACATTGTTTCTCGACCCTTGTTTTGAATCAGGGTGTTCCACCATTCAAGAGCTTCCCCCTTGAAGATTTGTAAAGAATACTGGATAGCTTCCTCACCAATGCATTTGCTTATGGTGACGATTGATTCTTCTTCTTCTAGCCATCTCATAGCGGCTATACCATCTGAGTCTCCATGAAATTCTTTAGGATTGTAAACTTTAAAGTTCTTAAAGTTGCATCCTTTTTGGATCTTACGTTTCTTTTGTTTCTTATTCCTTGAATTATTATCAGATGTAGAGCTATCATAAGCCTCTTCCTTTCTTGAATGTACAGATTTACTTTTACTTCGCTTGTTGGATTTTGGTTGACTTTGATTTATAGAAATGTCTTTGATAGCTTCCTTAATCATCTTTTGAATTCCTTCCATATATTGGGCGGGAATTTCATTATCTTTATTTTCAACGTTTTCTTCATTCACAGTTTTCTTAGGAGACTGTTGTGAGAGTTTGCACTTTCCTTTCTTGATAGACTACAAGAAAATTTGTAAAAGATAAGTCCAATATTCGAAGAATTTAAAACATATCTTTTATTCATCTTATTATAGTTATAAGAGTGCATATTATTTGTTACAATTATACTCTCTACAATTACTAAGGTTTTATTTCTTCCAACGAATGACAAATTTCTTAATCTTGCTATCTTTCTTGATGTTTTTGCTAGCCTCCATTTCTTTTTCTTCTACTTCCATTTCCTTCATTGTTTCTTTATTTTGAGTGTGAGCAAGTAAGGATATTGAGTTGCCGGAAAATTAAAATATTCCTGTCCGTGAGAATTTTCTTCCGGATAAGTCATTACTTCTTTTTCCCTTGACATCATTGGTTTCTTAGATCTACTTGATACGTCTCCATACGTATTCCGATTTGGAATAATCTGAGCTAGCGGAATGTTAGAATAGAATGAATCTGAATCTTCCTCCATTTTTGTTTGGCATGTACTTTCATCGCTAGATATAGGAATTGGGAGAAAAGACGTTCCCATAAATCCTTTTCCTTTACCAGATCGAGGCTGACATGATCCTTGGCTAGATTGACAATCATACATCAGCGCGAGGTTAGATTTTAGGGATAGGGAGACGTTCCTATCTTATTCGTTTTGTTTATTTCTTATCCGTATCAGTTTTGAATAATTTCTTGATACTTTGCAACTAAGTATCTAGTTTGTTTGAATCGGTATTTGTATAATAAGTTTTCAAAACTTATCCTTAATCAAATCCTAGGTATAATTAAATACCTAATTCGCTAAGATTTATGGCTCTAATACCAACCTGTCACACCCCGACTTAGGGCCTAGGCGTGTGACCAATAGTTGGTACCCGTTTTGTAAATATATCAGAGTTGCGGGTTTGTTTAGCGGAAGTCTTTAAATATAAATATTCATTTATAAAATGTTGGATTAAAATATCCTTTCAATGTTTACAAAGCATGTTTGAGAAAATAAATTATTTTCAGCGGAAGTCTTGAATAAAATATTATTATATTAAAAACTCGGGTTCAAATACCCATTTAATATCTCAAATACATTTATTTAGAAAGCATAATTCTTTATAATATTTTGAAATAAAATATCTGAGCCACCAGATAGCATCTAATGACTATAACTCTAATCTTCTATTCCTTCTTGCTTGTCTGTTCTAACCTTTCTTGTTTTCCTGTAAATGGTAAGAAAATACGTCAGCACACAGCTGGTGAATGACGCTGACTCTTAAAAATCTTTCCAATACCTTTGTGTAACCAACAATAATACCTTTGTGATTACTCATTAGGCACCCAACTACATTGGGATCAAATTACCCTAAGTACCTTGTACAATTAATTATAAACACAAATCAGTTCTCATAAAGCTTCTGGAGACATGTTGATGATTTGCATGGCCTCAGAAAAATGTCGAGTCACCATGTATGAATGGATCCAGACACATGTATACTCTTAATCAGAGTGTCCGTTTCTTATTATTGTAACACAAAGTTTTAAGGATTCGTAAATCCTATGCAAACATTCTAACTCTAAAAGAGTTTATAAAAGGTTTGGGGCGTATTCACCTTTTCTGTTTATAATCAATTTCTATTACTGATTCCTGTTTTTTGTTTTCTTGTTTTTGTTCTGTTACCTCGGACCTATAGTACGAGAATAACCTTGTATAAATAACTAGATCATCGATCTAGCTTCAGACCTTTAGTCCGTTTTGTATAGCATTAACCTTTATAAAAACATTTGTTTGTATAAAACATTTGGACCTTTAGTCCTCTTGTTTATTTACCAATCATATATTATGTTTCTTCTTCAGGAAGAAACATCTATATTGAGTTTATTCTTCAAGAAGTAACATTAATTTAACTATACACTTTGAATGTTATATTTCTTAAATAATAAAGAAATACTATATTAATTATACTCTTTGTATATACTTGCTTACGTTTCTTAATCAAAAAGAAATAATATTTTGACTATAACATTTGCTTAAGAAAAGTTATATAATACCTAATTGTAATCAAGGTTTGGCTATACCTCTGACTATGGTCTAAGCCATTTATAATAACAAAAATAATAACTTAGGCAGAACCCCTACCTTGCACGGGTATTAGAAGTTTTATATTCCTAAGTTTATACGGGCAGCACTTCTACTCTATATGCACGTTTATCGAGGCGTTCTTGATCCACCTTTCTTGGCACGCAAATCGAGATGATATTCAGGTGTCATCAAGTCATGCACGTACTTCAAGACGGAATGTCTGGCTACTTTTGGTTGGCACGCACTTTGAGGTGATGATTATCGGGTCGGTGGCACGCAAAACGGTACTTGTCACGTAAAACGAGTTAGAGAGAGTGGAATTCTAGAGAGAGAGTGTGTGGGAGGTGTGAGGGGAATGGTCGTGAGCCTCCCATTTTATAGTTGATTTTGAGTCCCATCGCGATACGCGATGGGATCCTCTTTTAGCTGCGGCGCGTATCGCGACGCCGCCATTTCTGCATGAATGCCACGTGTTGACACGTGGCCTACCACGTGTCCTGCCCTGCTAACACGTGTCACCAGAATGTGGCACGTGTCCCTGTTGTCAGGCCACGTCATCGTGTATCGCGATGACATTGTGGCTTGGGTGATCGCGTATCGCGATACCACCCAAACTTTGGGTTCTGTGAGGCTCCATCGCGTTACGCGATGGTTCCTTGGTCTTGCCCGTCGCGTATCGCGATGGGTTAAGTTATCAGATTTTTCACTTTTAGTCCTTTATCTTTAGAAGCTTATTACATCTGGGTCTAATTCTCGTTATCCAAAAATACTAAGGCGGCTACCTTGCACGGGTATTCGGAGTTAGATATTCCTAAGTTTATACGGGCAGCACTTCTACTCTATATGCACGTTTATCGAGGCGTTCTTGATCCACCTTTCTTGGCAAGCAAATCGAGATGATATTCAGGTGTCATCAAGTCATGCACGTACTTCAAGACGGAATGTCTGGCTACTTTTGGTTGGCACGCACTTCGAGGTGATGATTGTCAGGTCTGTGGCACGCAAAACGGTACTTGTCACGTAAAACGAGTTAGAGAGAGTGGAATTCTAGAGAGAGAGTGTGTGGGAGGTGTGAGGGGAATGGTCGTGAGCCTTCCCTTTTATAGTTGATTTTGAGTCCCATCGCGATACGCGATGGGATCCTCTTTTAGCTGCGTCGCGTATCGCGACGCCGCCATTTCTGCATGAATGCCACGTGTTGACACGTGGCCTACCACGTGTCCTGCCCTGCTACCACGTGTCACCAGAATGTGGCACGTGTCCCTGTTGTCAGGCCACGTCATCGCGTATCGCGATGACATTGTGGCTTGGGTGATCGCGTATCGCGATATCACCCAAACTTTGGGTTCTGTGAGGCTCCATCGCGTTACGCGATGGTTCCTTGGTCTTTCCCGTCGCGTATCGCGATGGGTTAAGTTATCAGATTTTTCACTTTAAGTCCTTTATCTTTAGAAGCTTATCACATCTGGGTCTAATTCTCGTTATCCAAAAATACTAAGGCGGCTCGCGGCGATGCAAGGGTGCGAAGTGCAAAGTGCGCCATCTAAGCGCCACATTGCGCCCAATGCCCATCGCCATCGTCCTCGTCCTCGTCCTCACCCGAGCCCGAGCGCGTGCGCGTGCGCGTGCGCGTCGGGTGCTTCGCACCCTTCGCTAGGATCACTTGGTGCATGCTAAGCATAAAAGAATATTACTATGAAAACTTTATCTCTTATAAAGAACTTCCATTTCTTTACCACTTTCAATGTGAGATGGAATTTATATTCCTTATTTATACTCAAGTAAAGTGCTTACACTTTCTTACATCCTTCCATGTGAGATGGAGTTTACTTTTATTATTTTCTTTATGTGGGAAAGCTTAACTTTGGAAATATTTTTATTTCCTTATTTTTCTTATATTTTATTATTTAATATTTTCTCATAACTTGTCTTGATATTATTTTTGATCCCTCAACTTTCCTAAGTTGTCAAATTTGGATCGAATTTTGGGGATGTTACACACAGCTAGAGAAGGAATAACCATTAGCGGAAGAAGTAACTGAGTTCAGGTGAGTTTCTAGCCCCACTTCCTTGTTATGTTTTCGGGGCTATGTGCATACTCGATGTGAAGTGTGAATACACTTACCTTAAGTGGTAAGTGTATGTTATAATGTTGATGTGATATATTTATATATGTTATGAATGGATGTCTGTTAGTGCGTGAACGATCTTCGGATATTGCACGTGTAGACAGGGAAGGTAACGTTAGTCGGTGTGCGAACGATCTTCGGATATTGCGCGTACCGACATTCGGTAATGATCCCCAAGTGGTTATTAGTGTGTGTAAATGTTGTGATGTGACTTGGTTATTATGTAAATGATGTAATGATATGAAGTGTGTTGTAGACAAGTAGAGGTAGGGCGTGATAGAAGTAGCAAGGGTCTAGTAAGGGTGTTTACTGGCGTGACGATAGTACGTGGTAGGGTAAGCCTATTTTACTTTGTTATTAAAGTGGCATAACGTTATTCATTATTAAAGTGGCATAACGTGATTTGTTATTAAATTGGCATAACGTGATTCGTTATTAAAGTGGCATAAAGTGGCATAAGTGGCTAAGCTGTAGGAGTAATTTAAGTGGCTAAGCTGTAGGGGTAATTAAGTGGTTAAGCAGTGACAGGTTAGACAGTGGATTTTGTGCCTCCGGACACGTATATAAATACCTGTAGTGGTTGTATGACAAGTTGCTTGATTAACTAGAACTCACTCAGCGTAGCTGACTTTTAGTATGCACGCAGGTGATTTGACCAAAGAGTTAGCATGATGATAACACATTGCATGGATTGAACGGCTGGCATCTGAAGATAGAAGAAGCGATGTTTTAAATATAATGTTTTGTGTTATGGTATCAAAGTAAAGATTTAACGTTTTGTAACAAATGCTTTAAGTTGACGTTTCCGCGAAAGTTTTACTTAACTCTGATTGTAAGAACCGCATTTATGAGTAAATCCGACGTTAAAGTAGGGCTACCGGGTTCGGGGCCTTACAATAACAAATTTATCCAAGTATGTTTTGCAAATTCGATTCATCATGTCCATGAACGCAGCTGGCGTATTAGTAAGTCCAAACGGCATAACGGTGAACTCATAATGGCCATACCTTGTTCGGAAAGTGGTTTTCGAAATATATTCGGATTGAACTTTGAGTTAGTGATAACCAGAACGAAGGTCGATTTTGAAAAAAGAAACTAGCACCTTGAAGTTGGTCAAAAAGATCATCGATTCGAGGAAGTGGATAGCGGTTTTTGATTGTGACTTTGTTTAACGCACGATAATCGATACACATACGCACAGATCCATCCTTCTTTTTGACAAATAAGATTGGCACTCCCCATGGGGACGAACTCTGTCGAATGAAGCCTTTCTCAAGAAGTTCTTTGAGTTGTTTATTTAGTTCTTTCATTTCAGTTGGAGCGAGATGATATGGTACCTTGGCGATCAGAGCAATTCCGAGAATAAGATCAATCCTAAACTCTACTTCACGATCGAGAGGGATTCCAGGAAGTTCGTCGGGAAAGACATCAGAAAAATCGGAGACTACAGGTACGTCCTTTATCTCCTTTGGTTTGGATTATTCAGTGACGTAGGCCATGAATGCTAAGCATCCTTGATTTAAACATTTGTTAGCCTTAATTATGGAAATTATGCTAACTTGGCCAGCGTCTTTGTCCTCTTCAATTCAAATGGTTCGTTTATCGGGGGCTTGAAGTTCGACAGTTTTGCTATTGCAAATGATACGAGCATGGTTATCGGATAACCAATCCATACCAAGTACAATGTCAAAACCAGCCAGAGTCATAGGCAACAAACGAATAGGCAGAATATAACCAGCTAAGAGAATTTTTCCGTTTTCAAGGGCTTCAGAGATTTTAACAATTTCGCAACTAGCAGTCTCGACGCTTAGAGTTTTATTTAACTTTGTTAAAGGTTCGTTTAATAGACTACAAAAGCTATAATCTATAAAGCTTAAATTGGCACCCGAATCAAACAAAACTCTAGCATAGGTGTCGTTGACTAAAAACTTACCGGTGATGTTTTCCAGTATGTCAGCGGCCTTTTTCATGTCGAGTACGAAGACTCTTGCGTTTCCCTTCTTGTTTTGGCCACTTCCACCCGCACCACCAGCCGCGGGTTTGTTCTTCGGGCACTCGAAACTTAGATGACCCATTTCTTTGCAGTTATAGCATGTCATCTTTTTCTTCCAACAGTCATCCACAGCATGGCCCGGTCTTTGGCATGATTCACAAACGGTTGTTGAAGCATGTCGGCATTGCCCTCGGTGGCGCTTTCGGCAAATCTTACAAAATAGAGCGTTTAAGTTGAACCCAGATCGGCTTTGGTTTGTGCTTTTGCCTTTGTAGTTGGTGCTTCCTCCTGTTCTCCCTTGAGTGGTTGTTGTTGTCATCTTCTTATCCTCCTCTTTGTTGCGGATCATTCCGCCCATCAAGTAACCAGCCAATTCAATCGCGGAATCAACAGTTTGAGGTAAATGAGACCTCACCATATCGCGGATTTCCCGCGGTAATTCCCATATGTATCTTGTGACCTTGTTGGACTTGGGGTTAACCAGCTGGGGAACCAGGCGACAGTACTCATGAAATTTTGTGTTGTATTCTCACAGATTTGTCCCCACAACCTTATGATTAAGAAACTTAGTTTGAATTTGGTAGGTTTCATGCATGGAACAAAACTTTGCCATCAACATCGCCTTAAATTGATCCCAAGAATGATTGCATAACACTTGACGTCCTTTGCTCAAGATCAATGTGTTCCTCTATTCTAACGCCTCGCCTCTAAACATCTGGGCAGAGTATTGTATCATTTCTTGATTCGAACATTTGTTTATGATGACGATATATTCCATTTCCTCGAGCCATCTAACGGTTGTGATAGCTCCTTTATCTCCATAAAATTTCTTAGGGCCGAAATACTTGAAATCTTTGAAAGAACATCCTCCTATATTCAACTTCTTGAACTCTTGACGAATTTCACCATCAGCATTTGATTCATGAACACACTCCTTAACATAGGAGGGTTTCGGACGAGACTTAACGGACTTATGGGAAAGATTAACAGATTGGGAATGTTTAGAATGTTTTGATTGAGACCTAGCCATAGATTCTTCTCTAACCGCTTCCTTTATCATCCTTTGAATTTGACTCATATTTTTCAGGAATTGGTTCATCTTGTTTGTTTTCAGGACCTTTTGCTTTTTCTTTTCTTATTTCTTCTTCTTTTCATGCATTCTCTATGTTGTTACTTTGTTGAGACATTATTCTTTCCTTTTTCAATATTTTCTTTAACTGAAATTTTAACAAACTTTCCCTTATTAAACATATATTTTATTTCAAAACAATATATATATATATATATATCACAAAATGATATATATATTTATTTTACAACACACACATATATATATATATATATATTGATTATCCTATCTTTATTTGAGAACGTCTCAACGTTCTTTATTACACATATTTCACAAAACACATAAGATTACATTAACACACATGGTTCCACATCACATCCTTCACCATCTTCAATCTCTCATGAATTTCCTCACCGCCTTGGTTAACTTGTTGCATTTCCGAAGAATCGTCTCTCTTATCTTCTTCTTAATCTTCACATCAACAGCAATCTTCTTCCTCAAATCGTCCGTCTCATGCAAGGCGCGGTCCAAGTGTTCCTCCTATGACTGCGGGACTTCGTTGGGGTATCCTTATCTTGGAGGTGGGTCGTGGTAACCCATCATCACCATGTCATAATGATTCTTCAGTTCTGGATACGGAGATGCGATCATGTCGGATGAGTAGTGGAAGAAAGCTTCGGCAGCTTCTTTTTGTTCTCTAATTTTATTGGCTTGCTCTTCTTCCGTCGAAATCGTGCCTTGAAAAAGTGGAAAACTTGATGAAGCTTGGTTCTTGAGTTTCTCGAGATATTGCACATAAGGATCCATAGAACCATAGCTTGGAATTTGAGGAGAAAGCGATTCTTCCATTGGAGTTGACATCTCGTTAGGAATATCAGGGTACTCTTCTTCCGGTTCTTCCTCGGATTCTTCCTCCGGATCTTCTTCCTCTTCTTCAGGTTCTTCTTTCTCTTCTTGAACAGTCTCCTTCACAATTGGGGGCATACTGAAACTTTCATACGGCATCATTACTCTCATCTTGGGTTTGCGGGATGGTTCTGCACCATTGTTGGGATGGGAATCAATAGAATTGAAGGCAGAGCTTCCTGTATGCCATCTTCGGTGGTCGGAGTGGCATTGCATCCAGTCGGATGAAGGAGATCTTAGTTCCTCCTTGATTGGTCGATTGGAGAGGAAAGCATAGGATGGGTGAGGATTTGGTGGTAGATAAGTTGAAACTCCAGTTAAGTAATAAGGCGGTATCTCCGATGGTTGATATGTGGGGATCTCTGATGGGTTATATGTGGGAACCTCAGATGGGTGGTACATGGGTATTGTTGGTGGGTGGTAACTTGAATGCCTTGGAGGTTCATTTCTTGTCATGGTCGGACTATCAGGTAGGTTAATTGGGTAATGTTCAGTGCCGGTGAATTGAAATGGTATGGTTTGGTTAGGTCATGCTCTACGTCTTGATCGAAGAATGCTTCATAATAATCTTCACTCATATTATCCTTGAGTATTGGTTCATCACTTCCAGCCTCCTTAGCCTTGCGTACATAGTTCTCCATCATGCTCTTGAATGACATCTAACATTTTGGGTGGTTTAGAACGAGGAAGGAAAGAAAAGGTTTACCAACCTATCTTATCCCTAATTCAAATAAACAAGTAATTCCTATACATGGATCGAAGCTTAGGTATTATCTTTTAATACCTAATTCGCTAAGATCGATGGCTCTGATACCAACACTTGTCACACCCCAGACCTCGGCCTAGGCGTGTGACACCTATGTTGGTACCACATTTGTAATTAAATCAGAGTTACGTTAAATAGCGGAAGTCTTTATAAACTTGTGGATTTAAAATGTAATATTTACGTATACAAAAAGACGGGATTTAGAAAGTTTCCCGTTTGATGTTTAAAGATTACTTGTTTTAACTTTACAAAACCACCATTAAAATTATATTAAGTTTAAACAAAAAGATCTGAGCCATCGGATATCTTGCACTTCGTCATTCCAAGTGCTACCCTTGATCACCTGCAAAAATGTAAGAAAATACGTCAGCAACAAATGCTGGTGAATATGCTGAAGCTAAAAAAATTTTCTTTACTTAATCACCCCTCGAGACTACGTAGGTCTCGGCCCAACGTGGCTTAGGAATAATCAAGTTAAAACAATACAATTTATAAACTCAAGTCTCTATTCTCGGTTCCCCCAGCAAACACCGCAACGTTCGACTAGTTGAGTGCCTATACGTATACACAAGGTCATACTTCCCGCAGGCGAGCGTAATTGTGACCAGGTGTGATGTGCCCACCACATATGAAAGGATCCAGAAAAACGTACATGATAGCCTGAGGCCAGTATTTATACCCTTGTTTAAAAATGTTTTAGAGACACTTAGTCTCATGTAAAGTTTTTCATATAACACGTTGACTTGTTTGAAAACAAGTTTGTAAAAGTTGGGGCGTATTCACCTTTTGATTTGGATTGGCTTCAAACACCGTCAGAGGGTCTTTCCCTTTGCTATCTCGCACCTATAGTACGAGTATAACCAATTGTTAGTCGGATATACAATACGGCTTAAGACCTTTAGTCTTATTTTATAAACTTTACCTCGATGAACCTTTAGTTCAAATCTCTTTTACTTAAAAACCTTTAGTTTTAAAGTAATTTATAAACCTTTAGTTTATTTATAAAACCCTACGTTTCTTCTTTTCTAAGAAACATATTATTTAAGAATAGTTATTACTACTTAAATAATATTTTCATAACAAAGAATATATATACTTACACACACACATAGATATATATATATATATATATATATATATATCAATGTTCACAATCTTATCTTTTATTCTTTCTTTGTTATGTTTTCTTTTATTTTATATAGGTATCGAGTATAACCTCGACTTAAGGTTTAAGCCTTTTATAATATTTTATTATTATTTTCATTGGCGTTACGCCTACCTTTGTTGGCTTATGGAAACCCTAATTACTCGAGCAGCACTCCAACGCCGTTTCACCTTCTTCTCGTTAACCCTTTTCTCTTGTTATCCTTTCCTTGGTACCACAAACACCAATCTTTCACCACTTGTCGGCACGCCATACGAGACTCACCATCTTGATATCAAGATATGAAAAACACCTCCTTGGTTGATACGTCGGTGGAGAGTGGCACGAACTTCAAGGAAACGATGGCACGGAAAACGAGATAATGATCGGAAATTGGCACAAACTTCGAGGTACGATATATGAGTCTAGAGAGATGTTTTAGTGAGAGAGATGATAGTTGATTTGGGATGCAAGAATGAAATCCCGACCTTGCTATTTATAGGTAAAACCTGGAAGCCTATCGCGATACTCGACGGCCTCCTAGTCACCCGTCGCGTATCGCGACGTAGCCCAGGCCAGTCACCATATAGGTCTGCCACGTGGCACCACATGACAGACGGTGTGCCACGTGTTGACACATGGCGGACGATGTGCCACGTGTAGCCACGTGTCGGGGCATGTGGCAGACGGTGTGCCACGTGTGGACACGTGGCAGAACGTGTGCCAGAGGTGTCAGACCACGTCATCGCGTAGGTTCCACGACGATCGCGTATCACCGTTGACCTTTTTCTAGAAGATTTGGCTTGTCCTTTGTCCCGTCGCGTATCGCGATGGAACAGAAAATCGAATTTTTATTTTAAGTCCTAAGGTTTGGAATTTTGACACTTTTGGTCCCTAGACTTTGGAAAGTTGACATTTTGAGCTCGAAATTTTCACGATGTTACAACAAGGTCCGAAACCTCACCGACCGGAATCGGAGAAGCAACTACCAAAGGTAACAAGGGGTGTATATTATATATATGTTATACCACCATAAACAAGTGTTAGTAAGACTACATAAGTTAATTAGAATGAAAAAATAAACTCAGTTTAACTTTTGGAAGTCAAACCTTCAAGAACACTAAGAAAACAACCTTAAGATCTTTGAATTTGAGAGAGAATTTGGAGTTGTAGCAGGGGAAAATGAAGGGAAATGGTGGTGTATATATATATAGGGTAAGTTGAAATGGTCAAGTATAAAGTGTTTTGCATGAAAATGTGATGATTTAGTCACATGTTTGCATAAAAATAACACAAAAACGAGCTGCGGCAGACCTGGCCGTCGCGCCACGCGACGATGGTGAGTGCCCCCCATCGCGTAGCGCGATGGGGTTGATGTCAGCTTCTTCCAAACTTTGAAAATTGACAGTTTTGACCCCCCGGAGTTCGTTTTAAGTGATTTTTACGTGTTTTAAAGACCGAAAAGGATGTTTTCAAGATCCAACAAGTGTGAAACAATATTGTAACATAAAATCCATCATTTTGATTATATTATAAGCTTCGGTTTACAAAACGGGTCGGTTTACGTAATAAAAGTTTACAAAACGCATACGAATCGAGACCTGGAATTGACGAATGTCACACACTAACATCTCAAGGAAATGTTATGATGTTTAAAAGACTATTTTTTATGTTTAAATGATTATGAACGTTTAATAAGACAAGATTTGGAAGTCATGTAATATATTTTGTTTGATGTTTTTATATTCCGCGAAAGTTTTAATTAACTCTGATATTTAGAATTGTGTTTATGAGTAAATCCAACGTCCAGTTTGAGACACCGGTAATAGGGCCTTACAAATAGTTTATGTAGACTCATATTAGGGTAGCTGGATTTCGAGTACGAAGGTCAGTAACTGGGTTTTGTTTTTTCTTGGGTAAAAAATTGGTGTTGGGAAAGTAAGAAATAGTCAATCGTGTTTAGATCCTCACCAAAGCTAAGTATAGAGTAATAGAGCTATGTCTGATGCTTCTTGTGAGGTCATTTGATTGTTAAGAAATTTGTAAGAGTTAGGAATAAAATGCAAGTTATGTATCAGTTTAATGTGATTCTTAGGAATGTTTGACATGTTCATAAGTTGGAATTGAGAAGAACTGTTAAAATTATATGTATCAAATCCAACTTTGTGATTTAATTTATAGTTTGTTCATATGTTTGTGTATTTTATGTTATAGCGGTAAAGGTATGAAAATTGAGTTGATAAGAGCTTATTTGATCGTGTTACATATTTGAGGGGTCGACTTGATAAGTGATGATAAAAAAAGTATTTTGCTGGAACTTTAAAAAATAAAATGAGTTGTTGTGGCTAAGATGAACCCTAATTGATCAAATTAGATATCAGGGTTCTCAATTTTCTCTCAAAGTTTATGGTGTATTTTTCGGAAGTGTTTTCTCATTATTTATATTTTACACTTAACATCTTATGAAGTTTGTTAGTTTTTCAATCAACTCTAGATTAAAGGTTATTATCTAAATAGCACGATTTTAATAAAATCATCTATTGTTTAGGTAGTTTAAGAAGAAATTATGATAATCCAGATGTGTGTCTCACAACCAAAACATTAAAGGCTTAAATACTGTAGAATACACTTTATCATGTATCTATTTAGAAAATCTAGAAATTATTGTTTAATTTTTTTATTGTTTAGAACATGTAGAAGTTATTATTTATGTGAAGGATGACAAAATACTTTGGATATGGGGTTTACCTTAATTTTTTTTATTAGTTTTTTCTTTAAAATTGGGTTGCTTTCATTTTCAGAATGTTCGTTGTGGATGACGGGGAGACGCCATTGGCCACTTCATCCCGCCAAACTACAAGACCCTACTGGCGTCATGATCTTCCTCCCCCTCCGATGCTATCAAAATAAAGGTGGAGTCCACCCTCACTAACAATCCCCCCCCCCCCCCTTCTATATATAAAAAAATCAGTTTAGACCTGGTTAACCCAAAACACTTAAATTAAATAAGTGGACTAGTTATTGTCCAACTGCTTACGCAACCGTGACGTGACGTGACAACCAGTTTTTGCTAGATAAGTTTTTGCTAGTTATCGCATAACACCCCAACCATATAAGAAATTATTCTTTTCGTATATAAAAAAAAAAGAATTTTGTTTGAAGAATAAGAATTAGCTACTACTTACAAGAAAAAGAATTGGTTAATCAAGAACATGAGTAATGGAAGAAATTTTTACACCATTCTTCAAATTTATGAATGTTGTCACAATGTCACATAGAATGAAAAAATTAAATGAAACAAAGACGTGTAGATAATGTCTCACCACATGTTACATGCATATTAGCTCACCTAATCACAAAAACAACTCAATATCCTAGTAGACCCCACATTAACCGCCGTTAAAACCTAACTCAACGCTCCGTCAAATAGGTCAAACGTCGTCATCTTAAACCCTAACCTCACCGACACTCCACCGTCACCTGATAACTTAATTTCCCGCCATTCCTAGTCCACGGGGGTCCATGCGTCACTCTCACGCTTACCTCACTTGTACATTCACCTATATCAATTGTACTCTCACGTGCAGCTGTTGAATAAAGTAATCCAAAACCCTTCAATTATAAGCATTGTCATCTCATCTGGTGGTTTTGATTTAATAATAATTATTTTTATTATTATTATTATTTATTGGGGATGATGAAACGGTGAAATGTCAAAATCGGTTTGAACTCGTCTTTATTAGCCTGGATTTTGTCATTATAAATTCATACTGAGATCTCAGATCTGAACAGGTTTACTAATGGCTTCTAAACTGTTAATGGTGGTGGTTACTGTTATTGATCTCATTGCTTTTGGTTTAGCGGTTGCTGCTGAACAAAGAAGAAGCACTGTGAGTAAATCTTTTCAATTAATTTGCCCTAATTTTATTGTCAATTAATGTTATTGTATATGTTTAACCTAATCTATGAGATTGAACCGTGCATTAGTTGCTTGATTTCAACTATCTGAAAGTGATTTTAGGTTAATTTGCTCTAATTTTATTGTTATTTGTTTTGTTTAATGCGCCGGTTAACGTAAGTGTTGAATCGATTAGATCGAATTGTGCATTGATGGGTGGACCTCGTGTGTTCGAGAGTGGTTTTAGGTCAGTTTGATGCTATTTAGAGTGTTTAGGGCACAAATGGATTGATTTTGAGTATGCAGATTTGATATTTGTTTCATAGATTGCTTATGTTTGCTTGATTGTATGAACATTACATGATTTTGATTGAATTTGGATGTAAGTAAACATTCCTAATTTGTTCTCAACTTGGCCTAATTTTATGGTCAATTAATGTGTTATTGAATCTGTTTAACATTCCGGTTAATTTAATTGTGGATTGTATGAGATTGTATTGGTTTTACGGATTTGAAAGTGATTTTAGGTCAATTTGATGCTGTTTAGAATGTTTAGGGCATAAGTGAATTGATTTATTGATTTTGAGTATGCAGGTTTGATATTTGTTTCATATGTTGCTTATGTTTGCTTGATTGTGTGAGCATAACATGAATTTGATTGAATTTGGATGTGGAAATTGGATTGTTTGCAGGCTACCATACGTAAGGATGAAGAAGATGAATACAACATGTGTATCTATGATTCTGATATTTCGACTGGCTATGGTCTTGGTGCTTTTTTCCTTCTCATGGCTAGCCAGATTCTGATAATGGTGGCTAGCCGGTGCTTCTGTTGTGGGAAGGCTTTGAACCCGACCGGTTCTAGGGCTTGTGCGGTTCTCCTTTTCATCTTTTGCTGGTATGTGTGTATAGGTCACAAATTCGACTCATCTACTTACGAATTTATAAAAAAGTTACATTAAAAATGTTGGTTTGAAAGAAACTGGTCAAATTGATTGATGTAAACCGGCTGAAATAGGCTGCAAATTCGAGTCATATTTTAAAGTATTGGTTTAAAAGAATGGGGTTAGACGGGTAGATGTCAAACTGGCTAAAATGGGTCACAAATTCGACTCATTTGCTTATGAATTGGTAAAAAGAATCTAAAATGATGTCCGTTTAAAAGAAATGGGTTAAGACAGGCTGAAACAGGTCGCAAATTTGATTCACTTACTTATGAATTGGTAATAGTTTAAAAAACATTGGTTTAAAGAAATGGGTCGTTGTCAAACTGGCTGTAATAGTCCCAAGTTCAACTCATCTACATATGAATTGGTAAGAAGTTTTAAAAAAATGTTTCAAAAGAAATGTGTCAAACGGGTTGATGTCAAACTTGCTGAATTAGTCACAGATTTGACCCGTCTATATATGAATTGGTACAGTATTCTAAAAATCTTGGTTTTAGAAGAAGCGGGCAAATGAATCAAACGGCTCGAATGGGTTGGTGTCAAACTGGCTGAAATAACTCACAAATTCGACTCGTCTACTTGTGAATATATAACAAGTTTTAAAAAAAGTTGGCTCAAAATAAAAGGGTCAAACGAGTTAATGCCAAACTGGCTGAAAAGTCAAATTTTCATCTCATTTACTTACGAAGTGGTAAACGTTTTATAAAAATGGGTTTAAAAGAAACGGGTCAATTTTGGTCGATGTCAAACTGACTGAAATAAATCACAAATTTGAGTTATTTTCTCATGAATTGGTACAGTGTTTTAAGAAAATGTTGCTTTAAAAGAAACGGATCGATGTCAAACTGGGTGAAATAGGTTACAAATTCAACACATGCTTATAAATTGGTAACAGTTTTTAAACAATTTTGGTTTAAAAGAAGCTGGTCAAACAGACTGAAATTGGTCACAAGTTCAACTCATCTACTTATGAATTGGTACAAACCAAAGTTTTTTTTAAATGTTGGTATAAAAGAAACGGGTCGTACTGGTTGAAAGTCAACCAAAGTGTATTTTCATTGCATAAACCCTTCAAGTTCGTTTTATTCAAAACATTGTATAGTTACTGAAATTATATAATATCACGTCTCAGGATCACATTCATAATTGCTGAAGCGTGTTTGCTTGCGGGTTCAGTGAGAAACGGGTACCACACCAAATACCGGACCATATTCAGTGAACAACCCCCGTCTTGTGAGACCGTTAGAAAGGGTGTGTTTGCGGCAGGGGCTGCTTTTGTGTTCATCACGGGCATAATTTCACAGTTCTACTATGTGTCATACTCAAAGGCTAGAGGAGCATTTCAGCCATATGGTGGTGAAGCCAATGTAGGTATGGGTGCCTATAAGTGAGAACCATATGTTGGTGTTTCTAGTCTTGCAACATTTGTTTTAGGGATTGTTTGGGCCATTATAAGTTTTTATTTTAGGTGTTATATGGTTGTTGGTTGGGGTTGTTTATGTGAAGTATATGATCGACATGTTTTTGGTCTCTTGATGGTATTGAGAATGTAACAATTATGTTTCATAAGTAATGACTTTTTTTAATGTTATGTGTTTCTATAGTGATGTTATATTACAAAAATAATTGAGAAAATGTTGATATGACCGGTGCACAACGGTATATCTAACTCATACAACGGTATGTTTTTCCTATTTTTCTTTCATGCCACACTTTTATGGGTTTTCGTTAGATGCATTACATCTCGCCCTATGTTATACGCTTCACATTCTTGTGGCTTCCCATTGTTTTAATCATTTTTAGTGTTGCGGTCATTCCTATACGTCTATAACAAGTGTATTTCTCATGCTAAGTGTACGACGTGACCATGGTCTTCGATGCCACTATTGAAATGGTTAAAACTAAGGCTAAAGGGTGCGGGTGTGTGCTAAGTGTACAACGTGACCATGGTTGCTGATCTCAACATTGAAATGGTTAAAACTAAGGCTAAAGGGTGTGGGTGTGTTTGGGAAACTCATCGGTCCGACGTGACATGCCACATCACTTGTGACAACATTTGAACACCACCCCACACCATCTCAGTATCTCATTTGTGACCTGACCCCAATGAGGGTGATCATTCTCGTCATTTGAAGGGTGTGTGGCCTTATCCCCAATCTTTTTATTTCTTTTCTTTTTTTTTCTTTATATATATAAAATGAAATGGTGAGAATGAGGGGAATGAACCATAACAAGGGTTGAAGGATGAGGTTGAAATTGAATGATGGAGGAAAAATCGAGTTGACAATGAGATGACAAACGTGACGAATGAAAAAAATAAGGTGAATGAGATATATTTTAGCCTAAGGTGACGGAAAATCGTAGTTATAGGAAGTTAAAAATGATTTAAGGGTGTAAAAAATGAGTAAATGTTATTTCTTTAGCTTAACTCTAATCCCACCAGTTCTTTAAGTGCGTAAAACTTTTGAGTATAATATTTATATGTGTTTTTAGAAAACAACATTTTGTAAATGTTGATGGACTATCGATTATAGGTATATATATTGGCTTTAAATAATCCTAATTATTATCTTTTAGTTGTTGTTGGTTCCAACTAACGAAATGACCGATAACAATCCGACATTTTAACTTTTTAGCTTCCAACAAACCACGATTAACGAAAGCGTAACTCTGTTAGTCTCCGGTCGCTGAAAAAATGTTTTTCGCCGGAAAACTCAACCTTTTCATCCCAAACCTCTTTGAGACATTAGATCAGACCTTTAAGAGCTTCCTTTTTAGTAAAAACCTAAATTATTGAGGTCGCCGGATAAACGATTTTTGCCGAAAAGCTTCTTTTTTGCCGGAAAACTTACCTTTTTTCGTCCCAAAACTCTTTGCAGTCTTAGACCGGACCTTTAGAAATTTTTTTTAATAAAACCCTCCAATTTTTTAGTTCTTCAGAACCCTAGAACCACTGTCAGTGGTGGCGTTCAGACACGACTAAATCTGATATAGTTGTGTTTTCAAACTCCGAAGTCCAAACCAATTACAATAGTGTGTTAAATGTTACATTAATACATCCTGTGTGTGTACTAGGCTAACACGTGAACAAATTTATATTACCAAAATGGTTTAACCATTAGAACAATCCATTTCAAACCACAAGATATTGTGTACACAAAAATCACTTTTCACATGATGTGAAACTTAACCTTCGCTTACACTTTAAAATGTAAAAACCAACATTTTTTCTATATTTCTCATGACATTCACTTGCACTATAAGATTTGAAGATATGTCTAGTCCATGATCAGGATTCCAATTGAACCCCTCGAGTGTGTTTAGTCACATGTGAAGAGACCAACGGACATGAAGCAGACATTTAGGTAAGTTGTGAGTACACTAAATGGGCATTCAATCACAGACTTGTGTGGTTGGATTTCATCTATCATGTTTTATAAATGCAACAAAGATGTCAAAAAGGCATACATATGTACCAAGTGTTGATGTTGTTGCTTCCACATTTTTAATCACTTGTTTCTCTTCAAGTACAAAATGCACATGCAAAAGATTTGTACTAGAAAACATTCACATGTGTTCAGCTTCTTTTTATCATTATCAACATTAGTTTTATACGGGTTCGATCATCAAAATATCATCTTTGAATGAAATTCTATTTCAAACCCGATGAACTAACATTTTGATTCGGTTTTGTTAAATTGATTAACCAAACATACCATGGCTTAATTTCGAATCATGTTGATGGTATAAGATTTTAAACGTGTTAAGTATACCGAATTACCATTATAACTCTCTTAACATGTTTTTGTTTCTTAAAAGATCAATATATTAAGAACGAAAAAAGGAGGGACTACTCACAAGTAGCAAGTAACCTAAACGTACAAAGTTAGAAAAGTAAACTACCAAAATACAACGGTAGGTCAACAAAATTGAATTTACACAATTTCTCCCACTCCATTACTCCAATGATGATATTTGCTCTTATTCATCACCCATAGAAAATGATGTAATTTTAATATCTTTTATCGTATTGACCACCAAGAATCAATACCTTCGTATTTCTTGATATCCAAATCATCTAAAACATATTGCCGTCGTCGATATCGCTAGAAGCCTAGAACTACTCGACATTCAAAGTGGGACTGTTTTGGTAGCTAACAATCTAACATGCATCTTTGTTTGTACCGAAGATTATCGGGTTCAACCTATCAATACTTTGTTAAGTTTAATTAATTATGTTTAAATAAAAAGAAAAATGGTGATAAAAAACTAAAACAATGTCAATGATTACTTAAGGAAAGTGATTTAGGAAAATGACGGATGGGTGACCGAGAAGGCAAACAGAGTATTGGTGGGAATCAAGCCACGTGGTGTGTTTGGTTTAAATCTTTTATTAATTATGAATCCAATCAAAATTATTAATCGTCTTGTCAATGCTTCCACTAGTCTTTCTTTCACATAAACGAAGAAGAGGATACTACTCTTTTGTCTTGTAGAAATTACACTATTTAATGTACATATTAATACATTGATCACTTAGGTTATATCACTTGAAGTTTATTTAGTTTCTATTAAACTTGTTGATCGTACACAAAATGATCATGTAGTCATATCTTTTCAGAATCGGTAGTGCATTGAAGTTAGGGGCGTTTATCGGTCCAGATATTGATTATTTGGGTTGTGTGGGTCGGTTTGTTCATGTTCGAAATTCTTTTTCCCAAATCCGAAAAACTGGAATTCAAATTTTCTAGCCGGACCGAATTCATCCAAATTAAATTCCGACTGGTTTTAGTTAAAATCTGAAATCAACCGAAAATTCCAAATCTGCATTTTATTTTCTGTTTGTTCTATACATTAACTAATTTTTTAAACAAGAACTATCAAACACAACGCAACACAAATAAAACCGAGAGTTTTCAACCACAACAATGCAAGTTCAATCTTACAAAGACCGAAAATAGTCTTAAACACAACAATAGACTCGAGAGGGCGATTGAACTCGTGAATCCTGAATATGGAAGCGTTGTGTAGTCGATTGAGACTTGAAATGGTGAATCTAGAAACTGAATTTGGATGCGTTGTGAAGGTGTTAGGATGTGAGATTGTGATTTCATGAACTTGAAAGCGATTATAGACTTTAGGGTTTTGAAATTGAAACTTGTATATGAAGTTGGACTTTCATATAATAAGAAAACTGGGATGTGTTTGGAGAGGTGGACCCATAAGACTGATAACATTATTAAATGTCCACATAACATAGATCAGATTATTTGATTAACTAAACAACTCGTATAAATAAGTCTCCAGATCTGATAACCGAATTCATACTTGCGTTTTATTTAGATTCTAGGGAATGTGGCACTCCTAACAGTGTTTGTAAAGTTATACCGACTATTATGGCATGTTATTAGACTAAATCTTCTAGTTTTAGATAGTAAGCAACACACCACGTCATTCTATCAGGCGCCAAGGTATAAGTGCCGATTTGTATCGTGAATGCAACATAATCTACATGCAAGCATCTTGTGTTTGCAAGATCTCGAGCTTGTGCTCTAATGGGAGCTAAGTTATTTGATGAAATTCTACTTTGTACAAATGTTCCCTTGAAACCTTAGTTTTAATGATAGCTATATTGATCATAAATGTACTTCCATACACAAGCGCGCGTACTATATATGTGTGTGTGTATGTTTAGGTTATTGAACCATAACTTCATATGTAGGTGTTTCCCACCAAAGCTCACTGAGAACATCTATTTCCGGGCTGAAACCTACTAAAGATAGTTATTTTGGGATATGGGCCAATTAAAAATGACCTTTTTTAAGTTGGAGCCCGTCAGAGAGGTGTGATCGGGTGTTACCCCTTCACACAATACAATGTCTTAACAGAATCATGTTTACTACTTTCTAAAAACCATGATTCTTTTTTATAAAGGAAAAAAGAAAAACCCATAATAAAACAATTATCGAGTCAAGTTCAGAGAATACAAATAAGAAATATACCTCACGCTAATTGATGGTGTCTATTTATATAGAAATTAACAACATTAAACGAGAGTGAATTCCTTGTTGATAATATCTGATTCTAGCATCATATCTACTATACTATTAAAACAATAATTATTTTCATAAATTATATGCATTCTCAAAATTTCTTGCTAATAAAATAATTCAAAATTATATTAAATTACATTCAACTTAATTACATAATAATAATAATAATAGTACATGTATTCCTTAATGAGTTTGAGTTTTTCTTTTCAAAGTTTTATGATAGTTATTTTTTATTTTGGTTTATTTCGGTTTTTGGTTTTTGTTCAGTTTTAGTTTTTTTAAGTTGTTTCTTTTCGGTTCGATTTTGTTTTGCTTTTTTATAGTATCGTTTTAGGTGGGTTTAACTTTATTCAATTTTTCGTTTTGGTTTTTAAAGTATTTGTTTTTGATTCGGTTTCAAATTTATCGATTTTGATTTTAGCTCTTCAGTTTCATTTAAGTTTTTGTTTAGTTTTATTGGTATTTTGTTTTATTTAGGTTTCCGGTTTTGGTTTTTTTTTTTTAGTTTTTTTCAGTTAAGTTTCGTTACAATTTTTATTTCATTTATTTGGTGTTTGGTTTTAGTGCCTATTGAAGAAATTAAATAATATGGAGGGTTCACAAATTAACTTAAATGTTCACATGAGTTTCAACTTTCAAGTGGGTTAAAGTCATTGAAGCTTGATATATTTTTTGGATCTTCAAAACCGATAATAATGAATTCACATTTGGTATAAAGGATTTCAAAAGCTAAGAACGTTGTACGTGTTAACCTTGATTTTTCTTTTTAGTCTTCAAGTGTGTTATTTCAATTATTATTTATGAAAATGTGTCATTTTAGAAATGTTTCAATTTGCTTTGGCTCAGGTCAATATGAGTCATTTTAATAGGGTACCAGTTTAGTTCTGGTCAATGAGTCAATATAAAAAAATATTTATTTTGTTCGGGTTTTAATGGGTCTTTTTTAAGTTGTATCGATTTGGTTTGGGTTATAACAAGTCAATTTTAGAGGAATATGACTTGCAATTAGAAATCATGTTGTTATCTAAGAAAATATATAAAAAAATAACTTGTAATTTCAAATTATATATGTGTTTACTTGACGATTTATGTATTTTCATCCGTGTCGTGCACTTGTCAATCACCTAGTTATAATAAATCAAAATCAAGAAAATCAGACGAGAACAAAGTCACAATATAAATTATATAATGTGTTACTTTGGAACAAACCTTAACACTTCCTTCCAAACTATCATCATGTAATTGTACGTACCCCATCTGCTATAGCATGGTCTCTAGACGCTAGTGATCAATATTACGGTCAACTTGTCAATACTAGTTAAATACGTTTAAATAACTTATAATAACTTAGCAGTAAAAATAATAGTTATATTATCTGATTTAATCACTCATTACATAAAACATAAAATGGTAAGAATTTAAATTCCTTACAATTGATGATAACTTTAACATGTTACACAATTATAATTCTTATAAATTTTAATATATTATGAAATAATTAACCCTGAAAACTTTGTAACAAGGTCGCTTTCTTAAAAAAGATACGCACGAGATGACATAATTGTTATGATTTATTGGTGTTTTGTAATATAACAATTATAATAAAAATACTACAGGCAAGATATAATAATTTTAATAGTACATTTATATATCATAATCATGTGAGTATGATGTAAGAAGGAAAACCACATAACTAATACAAAGAAAAAAAGAAAAAAAACTTTCAATAATGACCCAAATAATTGTGATTGATTTGAATGAAAGATTAATATGATTTGCCGCACTAGTTTCTAAAGGAAATAATTAGTGATGTGATATTATGTTTTTATTCGAAAATATACGTAAATATGTACTAATTTATTTTAATAATTACAATATATCAAACTAAATATCCTGTATTATGTTTTACTTAAAACACATTAAATACAAAAACAATTTTACGTAGGTTACGGTAACTAATGATACAAACAGCCCTCATTCATACCTTGTTCGAATCTGACTCGGATTCTAAACAAGCCAAGATCGAATATTTCCAGTCTCTTTAATCCAAACCACATAAACCACTTCGATCTAACTTTAGTATCAAAGCCAAACCAAGCTGTCTTGGTTTAAAATCCAAGCCAAATTCGATGTTCGCTTGTAAAACATATATATAGTGGGATCCGGGAAAAATAACTTTTTATTTAACATTTTAAACAACCTGTATAACCATATTTTTTTGCTATTCTAATAGTTATCTAAATTGGTTTTTATATTATTATATTGGTAGCAAGTGCATTTAATTATTGAAGTTTTTATTCATATTTTGACATCATAATTCATAATTGATGCATACACCACCACCACCAAACCGAACCCAATCTCTCTGCAACCCACCGTCCTCCGCCGTTCTCCGCCACCTATTCCGTCGGTTACTCATCTCCTCGGTTTCCTTTCCCTCACCCGATCCGTACTCCCACTTTCAACCCGAACCCAGATCCGAATAATAATAATAATAATAATAATCCGATTCCGGCCGGGCATTTTCATTACCCGATGAGAATGCCCGAACGATGAGCAATCAAACCCACAGCGAAGAACAAGAAGAGTGTTTCCACGAGTCTCTTGATCGATTGCTTTCTTCAGGCTCAAATTCAACCACGTGCTCATCTTCTTCGTCGGATATCGATGATGACGTGGCCTTAATTGATCCGAATTGTACTAGTGTTCGTGATTACAATACTCTTGGTCGCCTTCTACCTGTACCCAAGTTTCCTATGGCCGTTGCCAACAATTACGATGTCTGGATCTCACGGCCGTCCTCCGTCGACGAACGCCGTACACGGTTGCTCCGGCAGATGGGTCTCATTCGTGATTCCAGACATAAACCCTCTGTTTGTTCTTCATCAGACGTTGAAGAGGTTATTGAATTTGGTAATTCGAATGACTCGAATTCGGGTGTTGTTGCTGTTAGTAGTTATAATAATAATAATGGTGAATTGGGAGGTGTGTCTAATTAAGAATCTTGATAATGGGAAAGAGTTTGTGGTGGATGAGGTTAGAGAAGATGGAATGTGGGGGAAATTGAAGGAAGTCGGGACCGGGAGGCGGTTGACGATGGAAGAATTCGAAATGTGTGTCGGACATTCGCCGATTGTTCAAGAATTGATGAGACGGGAGAGTGTGGAGGATGCTTGTAATAGTTTACAAGATGATGTTAGTATTACTGGAAGTGGAAGTGGATCGAAATCGAAAACGAAAGGTGGATGGTTGAAGAGTATAAAGAGTATAAAGAATGTAGCGAGTTCGGTTGCGGGATATAAAGAGAGACGAAGTAGTGACGAGAGGGATACGTCATCGGAAAGGGGTGGGAGAAGGTCTAGTTCTGCGACTGATGATAGTCAGGATGTTTCGTTTTACAGTCCGGAGAGAGTGCGGGTTAGGCAATATGGGAAGTCTTGTAAGGATCTTACGGGTTTGTATAAAAGGCAGGAGATACAGGCGCATAATGGGTCGATCTGGACTATTAAGTTTAGTTTGGATGGGAAGTATCTTGCTAGTGCGGGTGAGGATTGTGTGATTCATGTCTGGCAAGTTGTGTCGTCGGATAGAAAAGGTGATCTTTTGTTTGATAAACAAGAAGATGTGTTGTTGTTGACTGGATCACCAGATGTAGGTTTGTCGTCACCGAATTTGGATGGTCAAACTGAAAGAAAGAGAAGAGGAAGGTTATCGTTGACCAGAAAGTCAACTAGTTTGGACCATATCGTAGTACCTGAAAGTTTGTTTGGACTTTCAGAGAAACCGTTTTGTTCGTTTGAAGGGCATCTGGATGATGTGCTCGACTTGTCATGGTCCAAATCTCAGGTTAGCTTGCGGTGGTTGATGAAATTACTTATGTGGATTTCTTAGTTGCAGTGATATCATTTTAATATTTTGAGCTATATATGAAGCATATGTAAAAATTCTTATTGGCAGACACTTTCATTTTCAGCATTTTCTTTCATCATCAATGGACAAAACCGTGCGGTTTTGGCAGTTATCTAGCAACTCATGTTTGAAGATATTTTCTCACAATGACTATGGTATGAAGTATGAGCCAATGTGTTCTGTTTAACTGGATTGCATGTTTATTTTATGATTATTAAGTATCTTTTATTGTTAAATGCAGTAACTTGCATCCAGTTTAATCCTGTTGACGATAGATATTTCATCAGTGGATCACTTGATGCTAAAGTTCGGTTATGGAACATTCCTGATCATCAAGTGGTTGATTGGAATGATATGCATGAAATGGTTACTGCCGCTTGCTATACACCCGATGGTCAGGTTGAGCCCATACATTTTGTATCAAACTTTTGTAAACTTTAATTACATGTGACATGATCGGTGGGCCACATGTTGGCTAACGGTTTCAAACTGAAATGGACCAGTTTTAGTTAAAATATATTGATTAATGTGTTAATTCTGACCAAACCACTATTATTGCAGTAATTATTTACATCTTTAAACAATTCACACATTTTGAACTCATTTGACTTTGACCTATTTTTTTTAGCTGAACTGTTCATATGACCCGTTTGAGATAAAACACAACCCATATGAGTAAACGAGTTGTCATCGCCATCCCTAATTCTACAAGCAGAAATATAGATTTTTTAAATATGATTAGTTTGATTTGTTACTGATTGGACTGATTTTTTTATATTATTGAAGGGTGCACTTGTTGGTTCATACAAGGGGAACTGCTGTTTATACGACATGACTGGTATACGATCGATTTGCTTGTACTTATTATTGTTATTATTATTATTATTAATTTTTCTGTTTGTTTGTCGCTCGTGTTTTTTTGTGCTTAAATATTTACTTTAAATGTTTTGCAGAAAACAAGTTACAACAAAAAAGTCAAATCAACCTACAGAATAAAAATAAGAAGACCCGTCATAAAAAGATCACCGGTTTTCAGGTGAAAATTAAGCTGCTGCATGCTTCATAGCAGTCTATTATTATTAATTATTGGTATGATTATTAACATTAGTTTTAAGCTATAAATTATAATACCTCTACAGTTTGTTCCAGGTACATCAGAAGTGCTCATTACATCTGCAGATTCACGGGTTCGTGTCGTTGATGGCCTCGAATTAATTCACAAATTCAAAGGTAATATATATTATATATTGGTCAACAAACCATTTTGACCTGTGAACTGACCCGACATGTGTTGATTATATTGCAGGATTTCGCAACACAAACAGGCAAATTTCAGCCTCGGTGACATCAAACGGGAGATATGTCGTTTGTGCAAGCGAAGTTTCGCAAGTGTACGTATGGAAGCACAAAGACGGCATGCGGGCTAACCGAAACAAAGGTGTAACCGTTACTCATTCCTATGAACACTTCAACTGTCAAGATGTAACAGTAGCCATCCCATGGCCCGGTAAAACCGACACTTGTTGCAGTTTTCAAGACGAGCCCGATAGGCTTAGTGGGGACCACTTTGATGACGTGTCAGCAGTGAACCATCCACCCACGCCCGAACAAGATCAGATTAACAGCAGCCCGTTTCATGGAATCGTTTCTAGCGCGAGTAACGGGTACTTTTTCAACCGGTTTTCCGCCACGTGGCCCGAGGAAAAACTGGTGTTGAACAAAAAGAGCCCTGGTCAACAGACGAGTGCAGAATTTACAAACGGGTCCAGCCCGAGTAAGTTGGGGTGGGGCATGGTGATTGTAACAACTGGGCTTCATGGGGAAATCAGAGTATTTCAGAATTTCGGATTGCCGGTTCGATTATAGATGGGCTGGGCTGGTTTTGAGGTAAAGGCTTGGCCCGGACCTGGGCCTCAGCCCTGCAAGGTTTGTAATTTGGGTAATTGTATAGATGATTTGTAAAATTTTAGCATATATGGTGCAAAAAGAATTAGATTTGGTGAGGAGAAAAAGAAAAGAAATGAACACAGTTTTTGGCTTAGTTGGAAAATGTAGAGTTAGTTAGTTAACATGATTAAAAGCAGTTTGGAATTTAAAGAGTAAAATTGTTTATTGTTACCAATTCATTCATGTGTGTTTGTTTGATACTATGTGACATGAGGATCAATGATATTGTTTTAGGCATATGACTTTGTTTATGTGATAGGGTGCCAATTGTATATCATTTTTATTTAGTGGGAAACATTATGATAAGCGTTGTCACGGAGTTATTTCTTTGACTCTCGTGCGGCCTTAGAACTTCGTCTAAGTAAGCCTGTGTGGTTTGTTGTTGGTGAGTTTTTGGGCAGCTGAAGTCTTGGATTAACAATGTGGGTTTCTTGTAGTTACTTGAATACAAGTATACAAGACAAGAGTTTTTATATTGATGGAAGTTAAGCTTACAATGCTTAAGTGTTTACAAGAGTTGGGTGATCTCAAATGAGATCCCTTTCACCTATTTATACTACACAAGATCTAGAGGGTTCTTAATCTAGGTTGTTCCATACAAAATATCTAGAGCCTAATTATAGAGATTTCCTTGTAAATATCTAGCATCTTGATCTTTATGGACTCCTCTTGAAGCTTCTTCGTCAGTCTAGTAATGTCTTCGGTGTTCCGGAGTATTCCGGACTGATGTAGATAGCTCTTGGCTGTTCCGTAAAGTACCGGGTTGTTCAAGATAGGACCGGGCTGCTTTGGAAGCATCCGGAGTGCACTGGGCTGTTCCGGAGTGATCCAGGCTGCTCTAGGTCGTTCTGGGTTGTTCCGGGCAGCCTAAGATGCTTCCATACGGTTCCGGAATGATCCGGATGTCGAGAAAAATGATGGGTGATTTGGCGGTGCGTGACATCCTCCCCCACCTGATTTCGCAACGCCCTCGTTGCGAGCTTTCGGCTTTCTTATGAGTCGTAGTGCAGAGATGGGTTTCCTTTGCCGAGTTTCCGCCTCCATTGGTGCGGTGTAGACTTGTTTCCCCTTCGTCAGGTAAAGGGCATTTAAGCTTGTTGCTACGGCAACGTTTGATCTGCGGAAAAACTCCATTCCAAGTACAATGTCGTAGTCATCGAGTGGAGCTACTGAGAAATCAATTCTTCCTTTCCATGATCCGATCGTAGCTTTTACATTCCAAGCTTCCCCGACTATTGGTTGTTGTAACAACGTGAAAATTTCGAGTTCAAAGTATCAATTTTTCAAAGTATAGAGACTAAAATTGCCAAATTTCAAAGTTGAGGGTTTAATTTGAAATTCTGTTTTCCTGACCCATCGCGCTACGCGATGAGTCAGAGGAGACACCCATCGCGTATCGCGATGGGGAGTGTGACACGTGTGCCACGTGGCACACGGTGGCACTATGTGCTGCCACGTGTCACAACGTGGCAACACTACCGCCACGTGTTGCCACGTGGAGAAATGACTGCCACGTATCAACAAGTGGCAGACCTACCCTCTGCGTCATCAAGCCTATATCGCGATACGCGATAGGCCTGCTCAAGGACCTATCGTGTAGCGCGATGGGAGCCAATATTTTGCCTATAAATAGCGGCCAAGGGCTGCTCATTTTCATCATCCCAAACTCAGTTTTCACTTCTCTCTAGTCTCTCTCTAAAAACCCGACAATCATATAAACGATTTGCCTCGATAAGCGTGCTCGATCCTTTGTGTACACCGTTTCCTCGAAGTTTGTGCCACCCTCCACCCTCAATCATCAAGAAGGCGTTGTTATAGCAATGAGTCCCGAAAGACGTGCCGACGTGTGTTGAAGTTGGCATATCAAAGTTGATCGAGAAAAGTAAAGCGGCGTCGGAGTGCTGCTCAATTCTCTAGGGTTTCTATACGCCACTTAAGGTTAGGCGTAATATCGAATTCAATATAATTTAATATTATATTCAAGGCTTAAGCCTTAAGTCGAGGATATACTCGATCCCTCGATAAAAGAAAAGAAAACATAACAAAGACATTAGTAAAAGATTATTGAATATTGAGATAACATATATATGTGTGTAAGTATATATGCATATATTCTTTGTTATGAAATTATTATTTAATGAATAAGAGTATTCTTAAATAATAAAAGAAAATGATTACGTTTCTTGGAGAAGAAGAAACGTCGGGTTTTGAATATAAACTAAAGGTTTATAATTTACTTTTAAACTAAAGGTTTTCAAGTAAAAGAAAATGAACTAAAGGTTCATCGAGGATTGAGATATAAGACTAAAGGTCTTAAGCCGGATCGTGTATCCGACTAACAAATATTTATACTCGTACTATAGGTGCGAGATAAAGAAAGGGAAAGACCCTTGGACGGTGAGTGAATCCGATCCTAAAGAGACAAGGTGAATACGCCCCCAAACTTTTACTTATTTAAAATGAGTCAAACTTGTTATTTAAAATTGTTTACAAGGAACTATGTGTTCCTAAAACCGTTATGAATAAGGGTATAAACCTAGCCCTCAGGCTGTGGTATACGTATGTCTGGATCCTTACATAGGTGGTACTATGCGATGTATGGGCATGATCGCACCATCCTTTGTTGGTACATGTGTGTCAGTAGTTCATAGTCTGGCATTTGTAATCGAGTCTGTAATGTAATTATGTTTATGATTATGTTTATGTTTTTGTAACAAGCGAAGTTGTCAACAAGTTCGCTCAGGCGAACTTGTTGAACAAGCGAAGTTATTGACAACTTCGCCTGAGGCGAAGTTGTCGTGTTTATATACTGTTCACCGTAACAGTTTAAGGTGTTGGTTAGGTTTTCGTTTCAGTTGTTCAGTTCGAGTGTTACGTGTTTGCTAGTCAGTGTCTGTAATAGTGACCTCGAGTCACGTGTTCGGTTATCAATATAACGTGTTCGTTCATTGCTCGTGTGTTTGATTTACATATTCTGCACTCGTATCTAACTACGCAGGGATTCCGCACCTGCGCAGATAGCGACATCCCGTGTACGATCCGTCCAGGAGCCTACAATTGGTATCAGAGCCATCGGCTCGATTGTGAGGTTCGGGATTTCACGCGGGTGTAGAAAACGTCTCGTTTGACCTATTCGCGGGACGTGTTTTTATTGGGATTGTGTTATACTCGTGTTTGACAGTCATTTTCAAGCCATTACATCGATCGGAAACTGCTAGATTGACGAAATCAGATCTGAACAGTTTCCTTGTTTATCGGGCGAAGTTACCGTTCTTCAGGCGAAGTTGCCGTCACAGGAAGTAGGGTTTTGACGAAGATATAAGGATTAAGCGAAGTTAACCACAACTTCGCCTACCTCATAAGTTCGCCTAAGCGAAGTTATCCTCAACTTCGCTTACCTCCCAAGTTCGCTTACCTCCTAAGTTCGCTCTTTCTAAGCGAAGTTATTCTTAACTTCGCCCAGACAAGCGAATTTAAGACCCTGTGAAGTTACACTTTCCAGCGAAGTTAACTTTCAAGCGAAGTTATTCTTAACTTCGCCTACTGTGCTCTTTGGAAGATTTTTTTTTAAATTTTCGGGTTTTCGTGTTTTCGCAAAGATGTCGTCAATTAACATCTCCGATTTAGTCAAGATGGAAGTAGAAGCGGGGTCAGCCACTAAGGCCCCGAGGTTAATGAAAGGAACTGACTTCGTGGCATGGAAGGACAGATTCATCCAATACATTAAATATCAGGATGCAAAAATGTGGGTGTGCATCCAGGATGGATATATCCCTCCAACTATGCAATACGAAGGTCGTGATGTGGTTAAGAAGTATAGCAAAATGGAGGACGAAGAAAAGAAAATGTATGAGGCCGAGAGCAAGGCCTATGCTGCTATAACTATGGCACTTCCTCAAGAGGTTCTCCATACGTTCCGAAAGTACACTTCTGCGAGAGAGCTTTGGGATGCTCTTGAAAATAGATTCGAGGGGAACGTGGGTATCCGTGCATCAAAGATTAAACTTTTGAAGACTCAGTTCTCCGTCTTCAAATTTTTGAAGAACGAATCACTGGATGATATTATCACCAGATACTATCATCTAATGACAGAGCTTAGCAATTATTCGATTGCTTACCGAGAAGAAGAGATCGTTGAAAAGCTTCTCGATACTCTCCCACCGAAGTGGGAAATGTACACCGTTCTTATGAGGGAAGACAGAGACTTTCCTAATTATGATCTGGAAACGGCAGTAAACAAGCTCAGAACTTATGAGCTTAATATGGTTCGAAAAGAAACACCAACAGATCAGATACAAGACCCTGGTATGTATGGTGCAAAGGTTAACTCAGGCTCAAGTTCGAGGCCTGAATCAGCTGCTTATTACTCAAAAGGGGAGTCAGGTTCTGACTCTTCTCATGAAGGAAACGTTTCTGTAAACTCGAACGGTGATGTCTGTTTCGTTGCTGGAGGATCAAGTACTTCAAAGCCTCAAGCATCCACAAGTGGTTTCTCTGCAAATGCCTCAAGCAATAATTATTCCAAGATGCCTATGAGTGTAAAATCTGCTGAAGAGCAGTTTGCAGTCTATGCATCATTTATTGCTTCCTATGAAAACTACATCCAGGGGAAGATTGTGGACCCTGCTGTTCTGGATGAGGATTACGACCAGATCGATGCTGATGATCTGGAGGAGATGGATTTGCAATGGCAAATGGCAATGATTGTGAGGCGAGTTAAACGGTTTATGAAGAAAACTGGGAGAAAGTTTGTTGGTGGTAGGCCTGGATTTGACAAATCTAAGGTAAGGTGCTATAATTGTCAGCAATACGGGCACTTTGCCAAAGAATGCAGAAATGAAAGAGTTGAACGTGGACAAGGTCGGCCTACACAACACTCTGGATTTAACAGAGAGATTAATGCCATGTTGATCAGAGAAGCAGGTGAGTACAACTGGAACCTGCATTCAAATGAATCTGGTGAGCAAGCGAACATGGCTGAGGCTGAAGTTGAAGAATGTGAGAAGGTTGATGGAAATGAGAAAGCTACTGAAGAAGAAACAGCTTTCATGGCAGATGACAAGGACAATCGCTCCGAGGTAAGTAATAAGAATATTTGTACTAGTTGTGAGAATTTGTCTGAGCAACTAACAACAATAACTGATCAGTACGTCCGTTTAGATGCTGATTTTAAAACTATTAAAGAAGATCACCATTTTACGAAAGCAAGAGAAACAAGTTATAAAATTAAAATAAAAGCATGTGAAAAAGACATTCAAAGCTTAAAAACTAAACTTGCTGAGAAAATTGAAATAATTGATCTTAGTTATGAAGTTTTAGAAGAAAAAACTAAATTGATTGCTGATCGGGATAAACAGATTGCTGACCACCAGGTGAAGGTGGTGGAACTGAACCGCAAACTTGAGCAGTTCAGGAATTCCTCGGCAATCCTTGATCACCTCGTGAGTGATCAAGGTACCTCTGCAAAGAGGGGAGGAATCGGTTATCACGAGGTTCCACCACCCTTTAACCACAACTATACTTATAATCCGAGTGTTCAGAAATCTGTTGATTTCGAGGTTACTCAGACAACTCCCATCAAGGTTACAAATTTAGAACCAAGTGTTAGCTGTGGCGAAACGAGTTCGCCTGTTTCAAATGTGAAAGTTTCTGTCTCGAGTCCAGTCTCATCGGAATCGGATAAGTTGTCTGAATCTGGTCAGACAAAAGAGAAGGTAGGGTTACCCACCGGTGGAGATAAAAATAAAATTTCTAAAAAGAGTTCTCCACTCAATCCGTACGTCCCACCTTATGTGAGACGAACGGCTGGTAACACTACCTCTACATCCAAACCAACATTTGACAAGAAAAAGGAGAGTCGGTGTTGCTTTAGATGTAACAAATTAGGACATCTAGTTGCAGATTGCCCTCTGAAGCCGAGATTCAGAGGTGTGAGGCCAAATAAAACTAAGGATAAGCGTCATTTTGTTACTGCTAAAAATGAAAACTTTACAAAATGCCAAAATGTAAATATCTCAAGTTTTCATAAAAACGAACCTCAGTTTTTCAACCAAACCACAAGATATAACACTTTCAATTCACAAAGGTTTGGGAGGCATTACACTCAATCTGCAAGGAGATTTCCTAACAGGACTTACAGAAATTATCCTGATGCTAACTTGAGAAAGCCAGGGTACGGGACGTATCGATCCAAGACCAATTGGTCTTGGGTCCCAAGATTCTAACTCTTTGTTTTATTGTGCAGAAACAGTTGAACAGGGCTGCCAACAGTCTTTGGATTGTAGATAGCGGCTGTTCCCGGCACATGACGGGCAACAAACACTTGTTGCAAGATTTAAAACCTGTTCAGGGAGCAAGAGTTAGTTTTGCTGGTGAGAGCGGAGGAAGGATTACTGGTAGAGGAACAGTGTCGAATGGGAGAATGACACTAGAGAATGTAAATTTTGTGGAGGAATTAAAGCACAATCTGCTGAGTGTGTCGCAGATTTGTGATAAAGATTACACTGTCCATTTCACGAAGAATGAAGCGATCGTATTGAAGCCTGGTTTTCAAATACCAGACGAATGGATAGTTATGAAAGCTCCACGTGAAACGAATACATATGTGATGGACATGAGGTCTACTGAAATGGCCACCGGAGAATCTTGTTTAATGACAAAAGCAAGCGAATCAGAATCAGAATTGTGGCACAGGAGAATGGGACATATTCATCTTCGGAAGATGAACTTCATTGTCAAGAATGGGCTTGTGATGGGCGTTCCCTTAAAAAGTTTTAACTTTGAAGACAAATGTATCGCATGCAAGAAGGGAAAACAACACAAGAAAACCCATCTCACCAAGAAGGTCAATTCTATTGCCGGTACTCTAGAACTACTTCATATGGATCTCTTCGGTCCAGTGAATGTAAAAAGTCTAGGTGGTACTTCTTACTGCTTGGTGATAACTGATGACTACTCGCGATATTCGTGGGTATATTTTCTGAAATCGAAAGATGAGAAGGCTCAGATGGTGAAGTATCTAATTACAAAAGTTGAGAACGTCATGAGCAAATCAGTTAAATACATCAGAAGTGACAATGGGACAGAGTTCAAGAACTTTGAAATGGAAATCTTTTGTCTTCAGAAAGGAATTGAACATCAATACAGCGCTCCGTATACTCCGCAACAGAATGGAGTGGCTGAAAGGAAGAACCGAACATTAATTGAAGGAGCCAGAACTATGCTGGCAGACTCGAAGCTTCCTGTGATGTTCTGGGCTGAAGCAGTTGCTACAGCCTGCTATGTTCTGAATAGGGTGTTAACCGTTAAGAGACTTGGAAAAACTTGTTACGAGCTTATGCATGGAAGGAAGCCCAACTTGTGCGGTCTTGAACCATTTGGGTCTCGTTGTTCGATTTTGAAGACTAATTCGAAATTTGGTGAAGTAGCCGATGAAGGAATCTTAGTCGGTTATGTAGTTGGGACTCCCAACAGACGGGTCTTCAATACTTCGACTTGCAAGGTGGAGGTGGTTTGTAACACCGACATTACTAGTTACCAATCGCCAAAACCAAGCAATGGACCTGCTGAGCTTTTCGACTATGTTAAGCTTTTTAAGTCGTTTAACGTACCTGATTTGGAAATTTCTGAAGAAGACGAAAGAGCTGTGACGAAGATGATACTTGATGAGGAAGAGAATCTATTGCAACGACAGCTGATTGAGAAATCTCAACCTTCCACATCAAACACTATCGGTTCCCCTGCGGCCTCAGCTGAAGATGAATTTATTAATCCTTTTCACTCTCAGCCAGAAACAACCTTAGATGAGATCTCTTCAAATTTGGAAGATAATTTGCATGTCGGATCTGTTCCGACCACGAGAATTCACAGAGATCACCCATTGGAGAATATTATAGGTGATGTGTCCTCCAGTGTACAAACCAGAAGTAGCTTAAATGAGCACACCTGTGTTTATACAAGCATTAAGGAAACGGGTATACTGAACGAATGTTTGTACTCCTGCTTTATAAGCCAGATTGAACCAAAGAATTATCAAATGGCTTTAAAGGACAGCTCGTGGGTCGAAGCCATGCAAGAAGAGTTGGCTCAGTTCGAAAAGATGGAAGTTTGGACTTTGGTTGAAAAACCAAAGAATGTGCATGCTATAGGCACAAAATGGGTGTTCAAGTGCAAGAGAGATGATAAGGGGATTATCATAAGAAATAAGGCGAGGCTGGTTGTTAAAGGTTTTAATCAGCAAGAGGGTATTGATTACAATGAGGTGTTCGCTCCTGTCGCCAGGTTGGAGGCGATTAGATTGTTTTTGGCATTTGCTTCTTTTAAAAAGATGAAGGTATTTCAGTTGGACGTGAAGAGCGCGTTCCTAAACGGGAAAGTTGATGAGGTTGTGTATGTTGAGCAACCTCCGAGTTTTCCGGACCCAGACTTTCCTGATCACGTATACAAGTTGAGCAAGGCTCTATATGGATTACATCAGGCACCTCGTGCCTGGTATTCAACGTTATCAGACTACTTGCTGGAAAACGGTTTTGAAAGGGGATTGATCGACAGTACGTTGTTTGTGAAGAGAGAAGGATGTGACTTCCTGCTGATTAGAGTCTACGTGGATGATATCATTTTTGCTGCATCAAGAGTATCCATGTGTCAGGATTTTGAGGCTGTCATGAAGAAACGATTCGAGATGAGTGCTATGGGTGAACTAACTTTCTTTCTAGGATTGCAGGTTGATCAGAAGAAGGACGGGATGTTCATTCATCAGACGAAGTACGTTCATGATGTGCTGAAGAGATTCAAGATGGAGGACAGTTCTCCATATGACACTCCAATCTGCGTCAATCACAAATTGGGCGCTGAATCAGATGGTGACGCAGATGTGGACCCAACTCTGTATCGGGCGATAATAGGTTCATTAATGTATTTAACTGCTTCTAGGCCTGATATAATGTTTGCTGTTTGTCTTTGTGCACGTTTTCAGGCAAATCCGAAAGAATCTCATTTGAAAGGTGCAAAGAGGATACTACGGTATCTCAAGGGCAAGCCGAAGCTAGGGTTGTGGTACCCAAAGGGAGGAGACGTTGAACTGGTGGCATATACAGATTCTGATTATGGAGGATGCAATCAGAGTCGGAAGTCGACAACAGGAGGCTGTCAGTTTCTTGGAGGAAGATTAGTTTCCTGGCAGTGCAAGAAACAGACATCAGTTGCAATTTCAACATGCGAGGCTGAATACATGGCAGCATCCAACTGCTGCTCTCAGGTTTTGTGGATTCAGCAACAATTACGCGACTGTGGTCTGAATTTCTTACTCACTCCTATTTTAATTGATAACACTGCCGCCATCTCAGTAATTAACAATCCCGTGAAGCATAGTAAAACTAAGCATATTGACATTCGTCATCACTTCATACGGGATTGTGCTGAGAAGAAACTGATCAAGATCGAAAAGGTTGATACACTGGAAAATGTTGCTGATTTGTTTACAAAAGCGTTTGATAAATCCAGATTTCAAAACCTAATTGAGCTGAACGGGATGATCAATCCCGAGTAACCATGTCTTTGTGTTTATTTAAAAAAAAAAAAAAGAAAAATGTCATTATTGCTTAAAATTAGTCGGTTACCTCAGTTTGATGGACATATTCTCGGATATGTTTTGGTCCTCGTTTCGACTTAAAGAATGAGGATCGCCATTAACCAGAAGACTGAAAGTGATCGGGGCAGTTATGACGTGTGTTCTTTCAGTTGCTGAAAATTAGTCGGTCATTCTTAGTAAGAAGGACACATACTTGTATGTGGTCGGTCCAGTTGATCCATTGGATCTTCAGGATTGCCGTTTACCTGAAGACTTTGACGTGATCGGGGCGATTGAAATCAAAAATTTTATAGGGAAATGAAATTACTTTTCAAGTCTAATACTTCGTAAGAAGTTCTTTGCTGTGTTTAACAGAAAATTGATCCAACCTTGGAAAATGATACATATACTGATTGTGTGTGCTTAACTAGTGAAGTTATTAAGCTTAAAAGGCTTTAGAACAGTCATTGTATGTCATGGTAATTTTTATGGTGCGTAAAAGTGTATGTGATACAAACTTAAACTACTCGAATTTACGTGGAAACTCCTTAAGAGTTTTGTATGTCTTCATACATATCTCTCCGAATGATAGGCAGAAAAGCGACTACCCAGTCATACACGAGCCCGTGAGTGTTCTGATTCCCGTGAAGAAAGCATTTCAAGACACTGCAGTGATCCAGATTCGGGACTTGCAGTGGTTTAGTACTCCGAAGTCTATAAGTATGTATAGTTCAAAAAAAAAATATATATATATATATATATATACATGTATATTTTTCAGTACTTATGAGTCATTGTAACAATCAAGACTTCTCAATTCTGGAGTAAGAAGAGAACGGGAAGCAGACAACGAGTATCTACAAGTTAATCAGACACTATGGGTCGAAGTCAATTCGGGATGACTTGGGTATAGCCAAATACGCTTTGAGAATAGATAGAAGGCATCATTATCTCTGAGTTGTTGCCCACTTAAATTTTGAGCTTAACTGAACCTTAATCCGTATCACAGAAACGATGAAAACCATTTAAGTTATTTACATGCCTACAACCTGTTTCTCTATGTCATAATACAGCTAAACACGGATCCAAGTGACAGTCACGTAGTTAGTATGATTCCTGTTAGGATCTTTTCTAAAAACGTAGTGGTCCCTAACTAGACTGAAATTTGATCCTTTATTTTGTTAAATTTTTATAAGTTTTTCTATTTTTGTAGTTGTATTATTGTATAACTGGTTACTTGGACATGATCATTTTTTGTTTAACTCTTTTTGGAAGCTTCTAATGTTAAGTGCAAGATTCTTCAAACTTAAAGGGTTGATTTTGAAATTACTGGCGAAGTTGTTGAATTCGGCGAAGTTGTGCTTAACTTCGCCTAAGCGTAACTTCGCCTGAACAAACTCTGCCCTATATAAGGACTTTTCAACAGTACACAGTATCATTATTTTCAACTTTTCCGGCGAACTTACAAAAATTCCGGCGAACTAGAGTTATTTCCGTTTTCGATCTTTGATTCCAGTTTCTATTATTCATTGACGGTATGTGGTGTCGATATCTTTCACAAACATACTCGTTCTTTATAGTTTTTAACCGGTTCGAGACCTCGGGTCGTCGGACCTTCAAAACCTAGTTTTTCAACCTTGTGATACGTGTTCATGGACGAACTTTACGTCTCAAAACCATTAATATATGTTGTTCTTCACTCCTGGATCGTCAAATCGTTGCGAAATCATCGGATCTAGGCCTTATGAATCTGAACAGTCGCCGTTTCAGATTCAGGCGAAGTTAGGGTTTAGGCGAAGTTATCCGCAACTTCGCCTGTGGCTTAATTTCGCCTAAGGCGAAGTTATCCACAACTTCGCCTGAAGTTTAATTTCGCCTGAGGCGAAGTTATCCGTAACTTCGCCTTGAACTCAATTTCGCCTGGGGCGATGTTATGATAAGGCGAAGTTATCATCAACTTCGCCTATACCAAGTTACTTATCAGTTTTTAGACGAACTTACAAATAAAGCGAAGTTGTTCCCAACTTCGCCTCACCTTTAAGTTCGCCTGTAAAGGTTTAATCACAACTTCGCTCGTGGTACAAAGCGAACTTGTGTGTCGCTTAAACGTTGTCTAACTTGTTTCGTTTTGTACAGATATGGCTGCTGTTGGCGGTGCTGGTGGTGACGACGGTGATGATCAGAGACAATTCTTTCCGGCCCATAACCAGTATATCACTTTAGATCCAGACGCAAGAGGCGTTGAAGACTACAGGGAGATTATCACGTTTCTCCAGCGATCAAGAATCTTTCATGCGATCACAAATACCCTGCCCATTTCACTGCCTAACATTGAAGACTTTTGGCAGACAGTATACTATGATTGCAGGCCTGAGCCCCCGGTGATGCGAGCAACCGTCAATGGTCATGATGTGCAGTTTTCTTCGGAAGATATACGGTTGGCTCTCCAGTTTGGGGAAGAAACAAGGGATGACCCAACGGAGTTCGTAGCTCCTTTTCGTGATGGAGCGTACCTGAGGATGGGTTATTCAGGACCGTTGGGGGACACGCAGAGGAGGAAAGGGTTTTTGCTGGATCAGTGGCGCTTCCTGATGCATGTATTGATTGTATGCATGGCAGGAACGGATGGGATGGGCGCGACGATGCAGTCTGCCATGGCTGCGCTGACTTACAACCGACGATATTCATTTAGTCAGCTGATCTTTTACGAGATCGATCGTCAGAGGAGGGCGGTGGCGCGCGAGCGATTTATCATGTATCCTCGGTTCTTACAAATGATTCTTAATCATGTCGCTCCGTCGCTACCGCAGAGACGCCCTATTAGATACGTCGAATGCGTGACGAAACGTATCTTTGCTCAGTGCCGCACTTCGAGCACTCGTAGCAAGCCTGAGCTGCGTCCCAGGCATACTCCATTATTCGGGTATCTCATCAACCCGGAGTATGTTCCTGCAGGAGGGGACGAGTTCAGAGAGCCACAGCCACATCAGGCGGCAGCACCCCATGCTGTACCAGCTGCGCCTGTTGTATCTACTGTTGCCTCTGCTGCTGTGCCAGCTGCTGCATCTTCTGCTGTGCCTACTACTGAAGATGTCGATCTTGAGGCTGCTTTTAGCGGCCATGGATTGTTTGATATGGATGTCTCAGGTTCTCAGGCCATGGAGGTTACTAGAGCAGTTACTTCGGTAGGTGACTCCGATCTTGACGAAACATTTGCTGAAGCGAGACGACTGATGGTGTCTCGGGAGAGAACTACTGGAAAGAGGCCGAGAACTGTTGACGAGGATGATGAGGAAGTTGATGAAGAGGAAGCAGTTCAGATTGTGCTCAGACGTTCACGAAGAGATCGGACAGGTATGGGTTCGGGAGCTGGAGAATCTTCAAGGCTGGTACGTTTTGCTCCACCTGCCTTGTCTGGTATGTCTCTTATTCCTTCTACAGCACAGGTTACTGCCATCGAGACATCGGCTCCAGCAGTTGTGTCTCTACCACCCCAATCGCTTACTCCACCGGTGGTAGTAGCACGATTTGTTGAGTCGACCGTCACTACTACTGCAGGGTTACCAAGTGTACCACCTGCGGTCACTTCTGCTGCTGATGTCCCGCCAACTCCAACGCCTACTTCTGACAACGAAAGGATTGCATCGCTAGAGCGGATTGTTGCTGAACAGACAAAGACCATTCAAAGCCTAGTGGAATCCAATCGACTACAAGCAGCCCTCCTGGTTGAACACGGAAAAGTAATAGATGCCTTCAAGGCATTCTTGGCATCTCAGGGGGAGAAGACTTGTAGGGGAGATGAGTTGCGGACAAAACGTAGAGAAGATCAAGACGATGATCCCAATGCACCGAAAGGTGCAGGTGGTGAGCTGCCAAGAACCTCTCAGGCTCTTGGGGCTTCCACAGCTGAGGGGGGGTCTACAAGCGCAGCCGGTGACGACGTGGTAGATGTTGATGATGCTGATGTCGAAGATGTTATAGACGCGTTGAAAGAGCTGGATGAGGATGATGATGAGTTTATGATTGAAGAAGATGTGCTGCCGGTTGATGAGATCGAGAGGATCGGAGAGCAAATTACTGTTGAGAATGTGATAGAGGAGGGGGAGATTGTAGATGACTCCGTGGAACACGAGATTCCGGAGGTTGAGATGCCAGAGATGGGTGATAAGACTGTAGAGGAAGATACTGAATGGGAGGAACAACCGAATTGGAAGGAGGGTTGTGCTCACTGGTTCATAAAGACGAAGAAGCCGGCGATCCCTAAAATGTTCAAAAAGAGTTACAATATTAAGGGATACGCAGAAGCAAAGAAAGGTATTATCTGCTGGATAGATGATGAGCAGCTGCGGCTCTTCGTGATCAAAAGATACGATGAAATTCAGTACTTCAGAAGAACGTTGAGATCTTTAAACACACTGCCTGAATGTGAGGTAAAAGATTTAGCCAGATTGGGATTGATAAACCGAAGTGAAGACAACATGGCTAGAATCATCGGGAAGATCGTGTGGAAGGAGTGTATTAAGGAGAAGAAGTTTGAGCTGATGAGACCACAAAAGGGGAAACTTGTCGAAGACAAGGATAGGGGTCTGAGAGTTGATGGAAAACCTTGGATGGTTATGAAATATAAACCGATCCGGTGCCTTAAAGAAGTACCGATGAAGCTCATGCCCAAGGACGTGCTCAAAGACCTAAAATGGTGGTTCGTGGAGTGTGAGACAGCGGAGGCGGTAATGGAAGATGAGGATGAACAAGAAGTGCTTAGGGTTTACGACCCGATGCATCTTGTTAATCTATCGCAGGCTGATCTGAAGGTGCTCAACGAGAAGAAGATCTTCTACATTCCTGCTTGGAAGGATCAAGCTAGGAAATATCAACGGGTGGTGTCGGTGTATGTTAGAGAGGGAGCGCACGCGTAGAGATGCAAGATTACCAGACTCAAGATTTGAAGATATGAAGCTACTGCCAAGGGGGAGTCTGTTGATACATGTGTGTCAGTAGTTCATAGTCTAGCATTTGTAATCGAGTCTGTAATGTAATTATGTTTATGATTATGTTTATGTTTTTGTAACAAGCGAAGTTGTCAACAAGTTCGCTCAGGCGAACTTGTTGAACAAGCGAAGTTATTGACAACTTTGCCTGAGGCGAACTTGTCGTGTTTATATACTGTTCACCGTAACAGTTTAAGGTGTTGGTTAGGTTTTCGTTTCAGTTGTTCAGTTCGAGTGTTACGTGTTTGCTAGTCAGTGTCTGTAATAGTGACCTCGAGTCACGTGTTCGGTTATCAATATAACGTGTTCGTTCATTGCTCGTGTGTTTGATTTACATATTCTGCACTCGTATCTAACTACGCAGGGATTCCGCACCTGCGCAGATAGCGACATCCTGTGTACGATCCGTCCAGGAGCCTACATCCTTGGTCGTAGGACGCTCTCCTGCAGGGAGTACGGCCTTATGTTTATATTTACGGGTACTTAACTAAGTCGAACGCTACGATGTTTGCTGAGGTGACCTAGCGTAGAGGCTCATATTTATAATGTGTTATTTGACTTTGTTATTCCTAAGCCACGTTGGGCCGAGGCAGGCGTAGTCTCGAGGGGTAATAAAGTAAAAGAGTTATTTTTGCGTCAGCGTGTTCACCAGCATTCGTTGCTGACGTATTTTCTTACATTTTGCAGGTGAACAAAGTTAGAACTTGGCATGACGAAGTACTATGATATCCGATGGCTCGGATTCTTTTTGTGAACTTAATGTTTTAAGGTGGTGGTTTTGTAAATATAAACAAATACCTTTTGTTAACTTAAACGGGTGTTTATAATCCCGTCTTTTGAACATATATAAATGTTACATTTTCGATCCTTAAAGTTGTATGACACTTCCGCAAACTAACGCAACTCTGATATATTTACAAACACGATACCAAGTTGTGGGTCGCACTCCTAGGCCCTTGAAGGGGGTGTGACAGCCTTGGTATCAGAGCCATCGATCTTAGCGAATTGGGTATCATAAAACAATACCCAAGCTTCGATCAAAGTATAGGAAACTATTTGATTATTTGTTTTAAGGATAAGATAGGTTGGTAACCTTTCTATCCCTCTCTACATTCTAAACCACCTATAAATATTAGATGTCGTTTAAAGCTCACATTTAGAACTACATACGCAAGGCCAAGGAAGCCGGTATAGCCGAACCCTACCCTGAAGATAACATGAGCGATGGATATTACGAAGCGTTCTTTGATTAATACGTGGAACGGGACTTGTCCAAACCCCTATACTATCCCGGAAGTAGGCACTACCCGATCAACATCCCCGATAGTCCACCGAAGCCAAGTGTTGAGGCACCGAGGCATTCAAGCTATCATCCACCGACTCTACCAATGTATCAACCGTCAGAAATACCAACATACCACCCAACGGAGATCCCAACTTATCAACCCACGGAGGTACCACAATATTTCCCACCTGGTTATGTACCGCCAAATCCACATCCATCATACGCCTTCCTTTCGAACCGACCCATAAAGGAAGAACCACGAAGCCCGTCCTCCGACTGGATGCAGTTTCATTCCGACCCATGCCGATGGTTTATTGGAAGTTCTACCTTCAATGAAGTCAGTTCAAAACCCAACAATGGAGAAGGGCCATCCCGAAAGCCCAAGATGAGGATCATGATGCCTTTCGAAAGTTTCAAGATGCCCTCCATGAACATAGAAACTCCACAACCTATGGAGGAAGACGAACCTGAAGAGGAAGAGGAACCCATGGAGGAGGAAGAACCAATAGAAGAGGAGAATTCCGATCCCGAGGAAGAGGAAGATGATGAGGACCCGGTGGAAGAGTCCGAGGAAGAGATGGAAGAAGAGCATCCAGAGAACCCGAACGAAATATCAAGCCCGATGAATGGATCACTCACTTCCAATAATGCAAGCTATGGTTCTGTGGACCCGTATGTCCAGTACTTGGAGAAACTAAGGATCCAAACTTCGTCAAGCTTCCCACCGTTTCAAGGAGAAATTCCTTCGATTCAAGAACAAGCCGACGAGATCCGCGAACAAAACCAAGCTGCCAAGACCTACCTCTATCTTTCATCAGACATGGACTATGTTCTATATCCGGAGCCGAGAAACCATTACGAGATGGTAACACTGGGTTATCGCGACCCACCTCCACAGTACGGATATCCCAACATAGTCCCGCAGTCGTACGAAGAACATCTGGATCGTGCATTGCATGAGACCGACGACTGGAGGAAGAAGGTAGATGAGAAAGAGAAGGAAAAGAAGAAAGTTGGAAAATCACTCCTTCGTAAATGCAACAAACTAACAAAGATTGTGAAGAAATTCTTGAAGGACTGAAGATGTGGAGTGTGATGTGAAGACTTTTTATGTGTAAAACTAGTGTTGTATGATATGTGTATGAATAAAAGAACGTTTGAAACGTTCTTATGTAATGATAGGACTAGCTATATATATATATCGTGTGAACGATATATATATATATATGTATTGTAAAAAATATATATCCTTTGGATATATATATAATGTGTAATAAATAAAATATGTGTTTGAAAGAAACGTTGTTAAAATTTTCAGACTAATTGAAAAGAGAAAATGTCTGAACAAAGCAATAATAACGAGAATGCTCGTAGAGAGAGAGAGAGAAATAAAAGCCAAGGGGAAACACCCCGAAAATGAGAGAGAGGAAGATATTCCCGAGAAATACATGAACAAAATCCAAAAGATGATAAAAGATGCCGTGAGGGAAGAATCTATGAATAGATCTCATTCTAGGCAATCTCAAAATTCTCAATCTGTTAACCCTTCTAAACCCGTTAAATCCCGTCCTAATCCCTCTCAAGTTGAAGAGAGTGTGCATGAGTCTAACGCCGACGGCGGAGTTAGACGTGAGTTCAAGAAACTCAAGATAAGCTGTTGTTCATTTAAGGATTTCAAGTACTATGGACCGAAAGAGTTTCATGGTGATAAGGGAGCCATTTCAACCGTGAGGTGGCTCGAGGAAATGGAAACTATTGTTATCACGAGTAAGTGTTCAGACGTTGAGAAAATTCAGTATTCAGCCCTTATGTTTAAGGGTGAAGTGTTGGAGTGGTGGAATGCTCTGTTAACGAGCAAAGGAAGAGATGTAATGTACGGTATGAGTTGGGAAGATTTTAAAGCTTTGTTGATGGCTAAGTTCTGTCCTGTGCATGAGACCGATCAGATTCAAACGATTTTTGAATCTCAAGGTCATTGGGACAAACCTCCGCGAATACAATACTAAATTCCATGAGTATTGTCGCCTTGTTCCCCAGCTGGTTCACCCCGAATCCAGCAAAGTCACGCGATATATTTGGGGAATTCCGCTGGAAATCCGCGACATGGTAAGGTCTCACCTACCACAAACCTCCGACTCTGCAATGGAGTTAGCCGGTTATCTAATGGGTGGCATGATTCGTAACAAAGAAGAAGACAAGAAGGTTACGACATCAACAACTCAAGGAAGGACGAGTGGAGGAAAAAATCGATTCAAGGGTAAGGGCGTGAACCAAAGCCGATTTAATTCAAACACGCCACAATGCAAGACGTGTAGGAGGTATCACAAGGGCCGTTGCAACTTCGCCCGCCTCCTAAAGTTTGTGAATCTTGCAATCGCACTGGTCATGATGCTGCGGATTGCTGGAAGAAGAGGATGACTTGCTTTAACTGCAAGGAAATGGGCCATTTAAGTTTCGAGTGCCCAAAGAACAAGCCTGCTGCTGGTGGTGCGGGTGGAAGTGGCAAGGACAAAAAGGGAAACGCTCGAGTCTTTGTACTCGACACAAAAAGGGCCGCTGATGTGCCAGAGACCATCACTGGTACGTTTCTAGTCAACGGCACCAATGCTAGAGTTTTATTTGATTCTGGTGCCAACTTGAGTTTTATAGATTATAATTTTTGTAGTCTATTAAACAAACCATTAACTAAATTAGATAAAACTCTAAGCGTCGAGACTGCTAGCGGTGAAAACATTAAGATCTCTGAAGCTCTTGAAAACGGAAAAATCTTTCTAGCTGGTTATTCGTTACCTATTTGTTTGTTACCCATGAGTCTGGCTGGTTTTGATATTGTACTTGGTATGGATTGGTTATCCGATAACCATGCCCGTATTATCTGCAATAGCAAAACTGTTGAACTTCAAGCCCCCGATAAACGAACGATTCGAATTGAAGGGGACAAAGATGCTGGCCAAGTTAGTATAATCTCTATGATTAGGGCCAACAAATGTTTAAATCAAGGATGCCTTGCATACATGGCCTATGTCACTAAAAAGTCTAAGCCAAAAGAAATCAAAGACGTTCCTTTCGTTTCCGAATTTTCTGACGTCTTTCCTGATGAACTCCCTGGTATTCCTCCCGATCGTGAAGTAGAATTTAGGATCGATCTAATTCCCGGTACTGCTCCGATCGCGAAAGCTCCGTATCGCTTAGCGCCAACCGAGATGAAGGAGTTAAAGAAACAACTCGATGAACTTCTTGAAAAAGGTTTCATTTGACCGAGTTCGTCGCCTTGGGGAGCACCAATTCTATTCGTCATGAAGAAAGATGGTTCCATGAGGATGTGTATTGACTATCGTGCGTTAAACAAAGTCACAATCAAAAATCGATATCCACTCCCTCGTATTGACGATCTTTTCTACCAACTTCAAGGTGCTAGCTTCTTTTCAAAAATCGATTTCCTTTCCGGCTATCACCAACTTAAAGTCCAATCTGAAGATATCCCAAAGACTGCTTTCCGAACAAGGTATGGACATTATGAGTTCACGGTTATGCCGTTTGGACTTACTAATGCTCCGGCCGTGTTCATGGATATGATGAACCGTATTTGCAGGCCTTACTTGGATAAATTCGTTATCGTATTCATTGACGACATACTTATTTATTCTAAGTCAAAGGCCGATCATGAAATCCACCTTCGTACTTTGCTTGAAATTCTTAGAACCGAGAAGTTCTACGCCAAGTTCTCGAAATGCGAGTTCTGGTTGCACGAGGTGCAATTTCTTGGTCACATTATCAATGTTAACGGTATTCAAGTGGACCCCACTAAGATTGAAGCTATCTCTAAGTGGGAGGTCCCAAAGTCGCCAACTGAGATCCGAAGTTTCTTAGGTTTGGCCGGCTACTACCATAGGTTCATCGAAAATTTCTCAAGAATCGTCGTTCCCTTAACCTCGTTAACTCGTAAAAACATCAAGTATGAATGGGGAACGAAGCAACAAGAGGCGTTCGACATACTCAAGCAAAAACTTACCCAAGCACCGATACTGGCTCTGCCAGAAGGTACTGAAGATTTTGTAGTATTTAGTGATGCATCCCACTCGGGTTTCGGATGCGTACTAATGCAACGCATGAAGGTAATAGCTTACGCCTCTCGTCAATTGAAAATACACGAAAAGAATAACACGACTCACGATTTAGAGTTAGGCACCATAATCTTTGCACTTAAGATTTGGAGGCACTATCTCTATGGAGTACGATTTACTGTGTACACTGATCATAAGAGTTTGAAACACATCTTTGATCAAAAAGAGCTCAACATGCGCCAACGGCGATGGATGGAGACTCTTAACTACTATGATTGTGAGATTGTGTATCATGAAGGCAAGGCCAACGTCGTGGCCGATGCCTTAAGTCGCAAAGAGCATGAAAAACCCAAAAGGGTTCGAGCTTTGCGCCTAGAACTTCAAATTGATCTCTTTGAGCAAATCAAATCCGCGCAAACGCAATCAATCAATGAAAATAAAATCTCTGATGAAAAACGCAATGGCACCATTGACTCGCTAGTCAAGGGTGACGATGGTATCTTAAGACTCGGTAATAGGATTTGGGTACCAATCGTTGGAGGTTTGCGTGAGAAAATCTTGAATGAAGCTCACAAGTCGAAATACATGATGCATCCCGGAAGTGATAAGATGTACCACAACCTAAAAGCGAACTATTGGTGGAATGGGATGAAAAGAGATGTCGCTTCGCATGTTGCGAAATGTTTGACTTGTTTGAAAGTCAAGGCCGAACATCAAAGGCCTTCGGGATTGCTACAGCAACCCGAACTTCCCATATGGAAGTGGGAGTTAATTACTATGGACTTTATTACGAAACTCCCATAGACGACTCGACAACATAATGCGATATGGGTAATTGTAGATCGTTTGACCAAATCTGCACACTTTATACCCATCAATGAGTCGTACTCTATGGATAGATTAGCGCGTATCTATGTGAACACCATTTTCGCTTTGCATGGAGTATCGCTGTCTATAATATCTGATCGAGACAGTCGTTTTACGTCTCACTTTTGGAAAAGCTTTCAACAAGCTCTCGGTACAAAGTTGAACCTTAGCACTGCTTATCATCCACAAACCGATAGGCAAAGCGAAAGGACAATTCAAACGTTGGAAGATATGCTCCGTGCTTGTGTGATCGATTTAGGTGGGAACTGGGATGACCACTTGCCCCTAATGGAATTCTCGTATAATAATAGTTATCACGCAAGTATTCAAACCGCACCGTTCGAGGCGTTATATGGTCGAAAGTGCAGAACGCCCGTGTGTTGGTCTGAAACCGGAGATAATCAATTGTCTGAACCCGAGATAGTCAAAGAAACAACCAACAAAGTCATTCAAATCCGAGAACGATTTAAGACGGCACGTGATCGCCAAAAGAGTTATGCCGATGTCCGTCGTAAGCCGTTAGAGTTCAATGTCGGCGACAAAGTGTTATTGAAAGTCTCGCCTTGGAAAGGCGTTGTTCGCTTTGGTAAGAAAGGAAAATTATGTCCTCGATTCGTTGGACCTTTTGAGGTACTCGAACGAATCGGCACTGTTGCATACCGGTTGCGACTGCCTGAGGAAATGCAAGGGATACACGATGTATTCCACGTCTCGAATCTGCGTAAGTGATTGACCGATGAATCGTTGGCTATGCCATTAAAAGACGTTGAAATAAATGAGAACTTAAAATTCGTAGAACGTCCAATTCAAAATGAAGATTCGAAAACAAAGAAGTTAAAGAAAAGAACGTTGAAAATTGTGAAAGTCAAATGGGACTCGCGTAGAGGGCCCGAATATACTTGGGAACTCGAATCGGAAATGAGAGAGAAATACACCCACTTGTTCGAGTAAAGCAATCTCGAGGACGAGATTTTTTTCAAGGTGGGGAGGATGTAACAACGTGAAAATTTCGAGTAAAGTATCAATTTTCCAAAGTATAGGGACTAAAATTGCCAAATTCTAAAGTTGAGGGTTTAATTTGAAAAATTCTGTTTTCCTGACCCATCGCGCTACGCGATGAGTCAGAGGAGACGCACATCGCGTATCGCAATGGGGAGTCTGACACAGTGTGACACGTGTGCCACGTGGCACACGGTGGCACTATGTGCTGCCACGTGTCACCACGTGGCAACACTGCTGCCACGTGTCGCCACGTGTTGCCACGTGGAGCGGTGACTGCCATGTGTCGACACGTGGCAGACCTACCCTCTGCGTCATCAAGCCTATATCGCGATACGCGATAGGCCTGCTCAAGGACCTGTCGCGTAGCGCGATGGGAGCCAATATTGTGCCTATAAATAGCGGCCAAGGGCTGCTCATTTTCATCATCCCAAACTCAGTTTTCACTTCTCTCTAGTCTCTCTCTAAAAACCCGACAATCATATAAACGATTTGCCTCGATAAATGTGTCTGATCCTTTGTTTGTGTACACCGTTTCCTCGAAGTTTGTGCCACCCTCCACCCTCAATCATCAAGAAGGCGTTGTTATGGCAATGAGTCCCGAAAGACGTGCCGATGTGTGTTGAAGTTGGCATATCAAAGTTGATCGAGAAAAGTAAAGCGGCGTCGGAGTGCTGCTCAATTCTCTAGGGTTTCTATACGCCACTTAAGGTTAGGCGTAATATCGAATTCAATTTAATTTAATATTATATTCAAGGCTTAAGCCTTAAGTCGAGGATATAATCGATGCCTCGATAAAAAAAAGAAAACATAACAAAGACATGAATAAAAGATTATTGAATATTGAGATAACATATATATGTGTGTAAGTATATATGTATATATTCTTTGTTATGAAATTATTATTTAATGAATAAGAGTATTCTTAAATAATAAAAGAAAATGATTACGTTTCTTGGAGAAGAACAAACGTCGGGTTTTGAATATAAACTAAAGTTTATAATTTAATTTTAAACTAAAGGTTTTCAAGTAAAAGAAAATGAACTAAAGGTTCATCGAGGATTGAGATATAAGACTAAAGGTCTTAAGCCAGATCGTGTATCTGACTAACAAATATTTATACTCGTACTATAGGTGCGAGATAAAGAAAGGGAAAGACCCTTGGACGGTGAGTGAAGCCGATCCTAAAGAGACAAGGTGAATACGCCCCCAAACTTTTACTTATTTAAAATGAGTCAAACTTGTTATTTAAAATTGTTTATAATGTGTTATTTGACTTTGTTATTCCTAAGCCACGTTGGGCCGAGGCAGGCGTAGTCTCGAGGGGTAATAAAGTAAAAGAGTTATTTTTGCGTCAGCGTGTTCACCAGCATTCGTTGCTGACGTATTTTCTTACATTTTGCAGGTGAACATATTTAGAACTTGGCATGACGAAGTACTATGATATCCGATGGCTCGGATTCTTTTTCTGAACTTAATGTTTTAAGGTGGTGGTTTTGTAAATATAAACAAATAACCTTTTGTTAACTTTAATGGGTGTTTATAATCCCGTCTTTTGAACATATATAAATGTTACATTTTCGATCCTTAAAGTTGTATGAGACTTCCGCAAACTAACGCAACTCTGATTTATTTACAAACACGATACCAAGTTGTGGGTCGCACTCCTAGGCCCTGGAAGGGGGTGTGACAGGCTTGGTATCAGAGCCATCGATCTTAGCGAATTGGGTATCATAAAACAATACCCAAGCTTCGATCCAAGTATAGGAAACTATTTGATTATTTGTTTTAAGGATAAGATAGGTTGGTAACCTTTCTATCCCTCTCTACATTCTAAACAACCTATAAATATTAGATGTCGTTTAAAGCTCACATTGAGAACTACATACGCAAGGCCAAGGAAGCCGGTGTAGCCGAACCCTACCCTGAAGATAACATGAGCGATACATATTACGAAGCATTCTTTGATCAAGACGTGGAACGAGACTTGTCCAAACCCCTATATTATCCCGGAAGTAGGCACTACCCGATCAACATCCCCGACAGTCCACCGAAGCCAAGTGTTGAGGCACCGAGGCATTCAAGCTATCATCCACCGACTCTACCAATGCATCAACCGTCAGAAATACCAACATACCACCCAACGGAGATCCCAACTTATCAACCCACGGAGGTACCACAATATTTCCCAACTGGTTATGTACCGCCAAATCCACATCCATCATACGCCTTCCTTTCGAACCGACCCATAAAGGAAGAACCACGAAGCCCGTCCTCCGACTGGATGCAGTGAATTCATCGATGTAATCTTTGATTGTACCCTTTTGATTCAGATTACGAACACGAATTCTTGCTTCGTATTGGGTATTTTCCGGATAAAACTGGCGTTTGAATTCTTTAATGAAATCTTCCCAAGTGGTGATGGTGCACGTACCTTGTTCGATTTCTTTGCTCTTGCGTCTCCACCATAACGCATCAGTGTCTTTCAAGTATAGGGTTGTCGTAGAAATCTTTTTTTCATCGTCATTGATGCCTACACGGCTAACTCACATTTTGGCTGAACTACCGGGTGTCCCATTTATCAGAGTGAATCATTCTCAAAACGCATGGCTTCGGCTAGTGAGCTGATATGGGACGGCGAACTTGCCCTTCAGACATGCAAGGCATAGGGGAAGACCAACGTCTAAGTCTTGCACGTCGGTATGGGACGACAAGTGCATGCACAAGGGCGTGCATGGTTATAGTGGTGGGAGAGTGTCACGGACCAAATATTTGAAGATCGAGATGCTTAATTTGTGTTGCAACGCTTGGGTTTGTTGGCTCGACCCGGACTTCATTGGGCACGACCTCAGCGGGAAGGAAGGCGTACATGCCTAGTCGTGCTGGCACGACGAACGCATCGTTGGTTGCGAGTTGTTGTCGCTCGCCTGATGAGTCCAAGGCAGGACGAAACCAGCAAGCCCTGATCATGAGCGGACCGATTGGCTGGCCTTCGGGCGCCACACGGAGTCAAAGGGATAGCTCTGTGACAGTATACTATATTCATTGCCACTATTCTCTAATGACTAATTAAGTGATTTACTTGTTAGGGGGTAGGGGTGGTGGATGTGATGGCATCACTCATCACACACCCCACCCAATCAGTTGGTGCCACATCACCAACCTCAAATTCATCACATGTGATGGTTTTTTACTCGGGGTGGTGGTGTGGTGTGGTGGTGTGTGATGAAATTTTTTTTTTTTTGTTTTTGTATTTTTTTTTTGCAACTTAAAAAATATATATATTTTACTAAAACTTAAAATATAAAAACAATAGTTTAATAGAACATAATTCAACTTAAAATTTAGAAATAAAAAATAAAATTACAATAAACGTCTACTCCTCGTCTGAATCCGGAAATTCCAAACCTAAAGAACCTATATGCGCAAAAAGATCCCACCTCAACCGATGATGAATATCTTCATCTCGCAAGTCTAATTGGACATCATCGGGAACGGGAACTTGAGTCGGAGGATCCGGTACCAAATCTGGAGAAATTGCATTTCCATCTTCTTTTATTAACATATTGTGTAATATGATGCATGCATACACATAGCTAGAGATCGTGGGTTTTTTCATTGCACGAACCGGTCGACTGAGTATGCACCATCTACCCTTTAAAACACCGAAAGCTCTCTCGACATCTTTTCTTGCCGATTCTTGCAACTTCTTGAACGTCTTTTCATTGGTCTCGACAGGAAACGAAAAGGCTTTCACAAAAACAGACCATTGCGGGTAGATACCGTCGACAGGACAGTAGCCACGTCTGTAATATCTCTCGTTGACAAAGTACGGACAGAAAGGTGCGGTGCCATCTGTTACGATCTGAAACAACGGTGATGTGTACATAACAGTGATGTCGTTGTTTCAGCCGGGAACACCAAAATAAGAATGCCAAATCCATAAATCATTTGACGCAACCGCTTCTAGTGAGATGGTCGGTCGTTTGATATCACCCCTAACATACGCCCCTCGCAACTCCCGTTGACAATTCCTCCATTCGATATGTGTACAATCGATGCTACCGAGCATCCCTGGAAAATGCCATCTAGCCTCGTGCGCGGCGTAAAGACGTGTAATGTCGTGTCTTGTTGGTTTTCGTAGAAACTCTTTGGCATACAATTTTATAATCGCGTTACAAAAGAATTGTAGACATTCACGTGAAGTTCTCTCAGCCATTTGTAAGTATTCATCGAATTGGTTGGGTGGGTTACCTGTCGCTAGTTGACGAATAGCGGATGTGCATTTTTGAAGCGTCGTAAAACTACGTTTCCCCCTCGCGTCGTAAGATTCTTGAAACCATTCTTCGTTTGCTTCGACGTCGGCTACAATCTTTAAAAATAAAGATTTCGGCAAACGAAAGCGTTCCCTAAACGTCTCGTCATTGTATTTCGGCTCCTCCACAAAATAGCCGTTTATTAGCACGTCGTGGGCATGTATACGATCACGCTCCACCATTTTTTTTGGACGGCTCGGGCCTTCAAGTTCGTTATATAGCAACGGGAACCATTCGAGAATGTCATCGTCCGAAGCCGAAAAGCTATCGGTGTCTAAGGGATGCAAGTAATTCGGGAATGCCATATTTTTTTGTTGTGAATGAAGGGGAGGTTTTTGAGTTGGATTTGTGTATTTTGAAGATATATTGTGGTTATTTATATAGGTAAAATTTGTTTTTTTTAATTTTCCCAACGTTCCAACGGTCATCCCCAACGGCTCCTTTTCTTGGTTTTCACCCTTCACCATGCGTGATGGTCATCACGCAAACTCCCTCCTTCAAGCGTGATTAGGTAGTGGCGGCGGTGTAGGAAAGCCCATCACACGGTGCCCCGGTTCACCTTATATGTCTAGATTGATACAAGGAAGATGATTATCAAGAAGCAATGGATATCTATAATTCAAATTTGATTGGTTATCTGGTTGCATAAATTAAGTGGGACCCAACAATTTTTAATAAGCAATTACACTATCCACCCGACTAATATAGAAATCTTGACAGAAGAAATCATTATTTACAGCAAAGTTTTAAACTAAACAAGTGATATGGGTCAAACCAAACCAACCCGTTTCAATCATTAACCAAACTATGTTTCAATCATTAACCAAACTATCTTTCTATTTGACTGAACACGCTATTGGTTACTCGACCGGGATGGCGTATTCATTGTCACTTGTTACGGTTCAAAATTGGATTACGATGCCATTTTCAGTAACAAAAAGACTTTGGCTGGGAATGTACAGCAAAGGCCAACTTTGGAGATACGAGGAGTCAATCTGGTGGGTTAAACACGCTTGACAGCTTAGTTGAGGTTGGCTTGATACTGATAGCCCAGCCGTGATAGCTTAGTTGAGGATGGCTTGATAAATCGTTGAGGTTGGCTTGATAGCTTAGCCGTGATCGATGGTGGAGATTTTGATGTGCAAAAGCACGTAAAATTAAGACAGTGAAGTATGCAACATGTTTATGGCGCAAGAAGCATATCTAAACATTTGTCTTTATAGACATCTTTTGTTACAAATGATTATGAGTATTCTGTCAACAATTCTTGAGAATTAGAGGTTTCAGAAATTACGGTTAAATTTGACATAAATAAAACAAATAAACTTCTAATTGAACATGTGTTGCAATGATCAACTGACTTATGCATTTTGCATTGCAATTAAAATCGTGAAAATTAGGCAAATATCGTGTATATCTTCTGAGCTTTCATGTTTATATAGTTGATTCTAGGGTGCAAACGAGCCGAGCTGCCCTTGTGTTGTTTGCAAAAATAGTTTGGATTTGTCAAACGATGTAGTTTTGATAACATGGCAATCTCAAGATTTTGAAGTATGTCAGTCAAATTTAAGACACAAGCAACACTAGAGATTATCACAATTATTCCCAAACAAAATCAACAACTATTTACATTCAAAAACAAAAGGTCAAACTTTCAAAGTAAAGTGGGATGTTGAACATCGATCAAGATTCAACAAGAACTAAGACGCGTAATGATCCTCCCATTGAGTCCAATTAGCTTCGCTGCCCCTACGAGGTATCGAACTGACCCTCGAGTAAGTATCAACCTTGAAGTTAGCCCCACACATCACCCCTTCACTATCCACCCTTGGCATTGCCCTAATCTTGTTCATTGGATGCTCAAAACTCATTAAACCACCTTCACTATGGAACATACACCCTGCAAGTAACATATTTGTTACAAAAGCCTCAAATATTGTTTTGAACTTGTGTATTAAAGGTATTTAGATAATGAATATGTTACCTTTAGGGAAAGGTGCAAATGATTTGGCACAACCTGCTTTTATAACCTCTAAATCATCAGAAATAACCACTGACCCATCAGCTGCTATACCCCAATATAGCTTCACTCCTCCGTCTGAACCCTGCAAAATAAATTGTTCTTATTGAGGCGTGCAGCAAAACCAAAAAAAAAAAATGTGCAGCAAAACCAAAAAAAAAAAAAAACAAATCCGAAACCAAAAAAATCAAAATAAAATTTTCTTATTGAGGTGTGCAGCAAAACCAAAAAAAAAAAAACAAATCCGAAACCAAAAAAATCAAACCAAATCAAACATTGGTTTTATGTTTTTAAAGCAAACCTATAAATCTCTTTGGTTTTATGTTTTGTAAAAGCCTAAAAAACCGAATTGTATTTATAAAATTTTTATTTTTATATATTAATTTATAATAATTTAATAAAATATATAACTTAAATATTTTAACCATACACATAAGGGGAAAGTTAACGTAAAAACAAAATTAACGTGCTAATTGTGAGAATCAAGTTGAGTAACTATATATGCAAACGTAAAAATGAAATTAGTGTGCTAATGGTGAGAACCGAGTAGAGTTATTATATATGCAAGTAGAAGAATTATCTAATTATATCATAGAGTAATCACTACTCTATGATATCACTACTCTATGATATAATTAGATAATTACTCTACTTGCGACACGTTAATTTCATTTGTATTTGATCCAAACTCTATGCATAATAATAAGTTGTTTACCAAAATTGATTTTTCCTAAATTCACTAATTTGAGCAAAAATAAAAAAGAAATTTAATAACCCAAAATTTTCAAGGTCAAATAGCAAAACGGAAACCAAACCGAACCTAACTCAAATCAAAAAATTAAAACCAAAAACACCAAAATCAAATGGTTTTCAAAATTTCAAAAACCAAATTTTTGGATTTCGGTTTGGTTTTTGGCTTTTCGCATAAAAATGACCCGACCCGAACCGTACACGCCCAGCATTTTAGGGCAGGAACAAAATGTTAAATAAAAAGAAAGGCTTTTAATTTACCAGTGCGGTGAAAACAGTGCCAGCTTTACTATCATACACCACAAACGCAAAACTCCCTTCCAGATCCTTTATCACCTGATCAGCCGGGTACGGCCCACGGTCACGCAACGTCCGGTACGCTTCAATCACAAACATCGCTTCATTCGTGTTCTTCGACAGCCCGTACTGTTTGATCTGAGCGCACAGATTATTCAGACTCCCCATGAACAAACAGTAAATATCATCAAAAGCAGTAAACAGCCTTTGATGGACCGAGTACGGGCGTTCGGGCTTAACATAAGCCAGCACGGCCGTGTCACCGAACGTCATGGAGAACGTGTTTGTCGGGTGTACGGACAAGAACTCTGCTAAGGTTTCTTCTGGGAGTTTAGGTTGTTTGGAAGCGTGGTGGGAGGCTGGGCTTTTGAGTTCTTCTGGTGGGTGTGCAAATGCTTTGTGGAAGATTGCCAACATTTTGAGTAATAATAATAATAATAATAATAATATTGGATTTTTTGGAAGAAAGATGAAGTAATAATAATGTTTAGGTGTGGGAGATGTTTTGTGTTTAAATAGATGGATGGTGGTGGTGGGGTGGCGGAGTTACGTGGAGGTGAATAAGGTGATAACGATAACAATGGTGGATAAGATTCTCCTACTTCAATGTCATTTTATAATAAAATAAGATTAAAAAGTTACGGAATCGGTATTATTTTAATTTTTAACTAGACTTTTTTGCTTTTATATATAACCATAATTATTATGTTCTTTAATATTTTCAGATTATTTCTTTTTCTTTTAAGCGGAGTCAGCTGACTCCATTTGCGGTAATTATTATACAAAATTATTCAATTAAACAAGATAATACAGATGATATAATAATATCTTTTAGTTAATTAGGTTGATATGAAACATATATACTTTTTAATTAAAGATTTTTGTATTAATGTTGCTAATATGGAAATTTGCGTGTTTTGAATATGATACATTCGAAAATCACAATTTATTTTTAAAAAATTACTCAGTAAGCCTTTAAGAAAATAAACCAATGAAGTTGTTTTAGGTTTTAACACGAGTTAGATCATCGGAACATTACCAATATTCTTGATCACAACTTCAAAGGTATGTAGTATTGAAATTTGGACCTATTTATGTTTAAATTAAAATAGCCAGCGACCTGTCACTTGTAAAACACTTATTATAAAAAACAAAATAAAGGTAAACTGGAATTCGAAACATACCGTTTTAAATTAAAATACATAAAAGAGAGTTATCAAATCTTTTATACTTGCCGTCCTTGCTTATTTATTTACCATAATATTCTAAAAAAACGAAAAATAGTTTATTATTTGTTTCCCAAAAAAGAAAAACCCGGAATGAAACATAACAGATGAACTCATTGTTTTCGGAGCTTACCAGATAAGGTTAGGTGTCAATCACCAGTTATCCAAAACTGTCATTTCTTGGATACTGACAGGAGCCGTTGATTTACTTCGAACCTGTGGGCGTCTGCCACATCAGGCTCTCACGTGACGTGTGGAAGAAAGTTACAAAACCTGTCTAGTGTGAAGGCCCAATCAAATAATGAGTTCCAAACAAGAGCCCATTAAAGTGGATCGAATATATCATTAATCATGTTTAAAATTTATTTATCTATATATATTAGGGGACCCGGGGCACCGCGCGTGAAGAAGAGCCATCACGCGTGATGGCACCACTTAACACCGCCAGCGGTGGTGTATCACGCCCGTGATGGCTCTGTTGAGTTATGGCCATCACTTGCGTGATGGTGTGTTTTTCGAGGAAGATGACCATTGAGAGGAGGGGAATTAGCCGTTGGGAGGGGAGGGGGGGGGGGGATGGGGGTTTAAATAAAAAAAAACAATATAAAACCAAAACCAAATCATAAACCAAATCCAACTTAAAAATACTCTAAAACTTCCCCTTCATTCACAACAAAAAAATATGGCATTTTCGAAACACTCGCTTCCCTTAGACACCAATAGCTCTTCGTCTTCGGACGATGACATTCTTGAATGGTTCCCGTTGCTATATAACGAACTTGAAGGCTCGAGCCGTCCAAAGAAAAAAGTGGTGGAGCGTGATCGTATACATGCCCACGACGTGCTAATGAACGACTATTTTGTGGAGGAGCCGAAATACAATGACGAGACGTTTAGGGAACGCTTTCGTTTGCCGAAATCTTTATTTTTAAAGATTGTAGCCGACGTCGAAGCAAACGAAGAATGGTTTCAAGAATCTTACGATGCGAGGGGCAAACGAAGTTTTACGGCGCTTCAAAAATGCACATCCGTTATTCGTCAACTAGCGACAGGTAACCCACCCGACCAATTCGATGAATACTTACAAATGTCTGAGAGAACTTCACGTGAATGTCTACAATTCTTTTGTAACGCGATTATAAAATTGTATGCAAAAGAGTTTCTACGAAAACCAACAAGACACGACATTACACGTCTTTACGCCGCGCACGAGGCTAGATGGCATTTTCCAGGGATGCTCGATAGCATCGATTGTACACATATCGAATGGAGGAATTGTCCACGGGAGTTGCGAGGGGCGTATGCTAGGGGTGATATCAAACGACCGACCATCTCACTAGAAGTGGTTGCGTCAAATGATTTATGGATTTGGCATTCTTATTTTGATGTTCCCGACTCAAACAACGACATCACTGTATGTACACATCTGTCCGTATTTTGTCAACGAGAGATATTACAGACGTGGCTACTATCTTGTCGATGGTATCTACCCGCAGTGGTCTGTTTTTGTGAAAGCCTTTTCGTTTCCTGTCGAGACCAATGAAAAGACGTTCAAGAAGTTGCAAGAATCGGCAAGAAAAGATGTCGAGAGAGCTTTCGGTGTTTTAAAGGGTAGATGGTGCATACTTAGTCGACCGGTTTGTGTAATGAAAAAAACCCACGATCTCTAGCTACGTGTATGCATGCATCATATTACACAATATGTTAATAAAAGAAGATTAAATGCAATTTCTCCAAATTGGGTACCGGATCCTCCGACTCAAGTTCCCGTTCCCGATGATGTCCAATTAGACTTGCGGGATGAAGATATTCATCATCGGTTGAGATGGATTCTAGTTGAGTTTATAGGTTCTTTAGGTTTGGAATTTCCGGATTCAGACGAGGAGTAGACGTTTATTGTAACTTTTATTTTTTATTTCTAATTTTTAAGTTGAATTATGTTCTAGTAAACTATTGTTTTTATTTTTTAAGTTCTAGTAAAATATTGTTTTATTTTTTTAAGTTGCAAAAAAAAAAAATCCATCACACACCACCACACCACACCACACCACCACCCATAGTAAAAACCATCACATGTGATGGATTTGGGGTTGGTGATGTGACACCATTTGATTGGGTGTGGTGTGTGATGAGAAAGTTCATCACATCCACCACCCCTCCCCCCTTATAGAAATATGATGTTGGATTTTAAAGGATTTAAAATTGTTTAAGCATATTATAAAATTTTAAAGAGAGGTAAAGTGGTCATTGAACACTTAAATATCATATGTCTTACATATTTCTTCATGATAGTTACAATCTTAGTCCCTCTACTTTAAATAAGTTCTTGTAAATTTAGAGAAGTTACAAATTTAACCTTTATCTTTTGTCTGTTTACTATTTTTTGTTTCACTTTTAACCAAACTTCCCCCACTGTTTTCAAACGGTCATAACCTTTTCGTACGATTATATTTAAAAAAAATGCATTATAAAAACCAGCGTTTTATTCTTTTTAATTTAAGTATGATATTGTCATAGTTTGTTTAAGTTATAAAAATTAAATATTATGTATATATGTTTGTTGTCCAGTTTTGGTGGTTTTGAATTAAACCGTGAACCAAATCATTAATAATAGTATTTTGTTGTCGAAAACTGAAACCAGAACGTTGAAAATTGAAACCAACCAAAAGCGAATTTTTACCAACGTTTTGGTTACTGGTTTGTACTTTGATAATTAATCTAAATATACCAACAAACGGTTTCACGATTTCAAATAAAACTATAAACATCCATAAATCTATTACATAATAACCATTGTCTGTATTTTCTGCTGAATCGCACGAGCACCCATCTAGTATTATATACCTAGTATTTGAGCTTGAAATTTTTTTTTAAACCAAATCAAATTGGTACTTACGTTTTACATGGTGTAATGAAAGTTAGAAAGAAATAAGTGGTTATTATGATTAAAAGAAACTAACATTTTTTAACTAGACTTATAATGAGCAAATAGATATAAAATATGTTGTATTAGTAGTCAGTTACATATATCAGGCCGTCTCTGAGAATTTAAATACCATAGCTGAACAAAAATAAATTGACCCGTATGTCTTAACGATAATTTTTTATTCGCTAACGTATATTGAAAAAACTTTTAATGACCGATTTATTATAAGCAGAAACCATTCTGAACATGTATTTATCTCATAAACCATAGCAAATAACCTTATTTTTAACACCAAAAAACATATATATGTAATATGTATAAAAAAGTTTGTGCCCCCAAACCTAATGTGCCCCGGCCAACGGTGCGGCTCGCACACCCTCCGAGCCTACCTCCCCTGACATATATAAATATAATAATAGTAATTACAAAGAAAAACTAATCGAATTATATCTTGATAAACCCTGGCTAACATATTAGGGGACTTGTTGGTGCATTTTGTGACCGTCGCTATGCAATTCAGACCAGCGGAACGCCACAGGCGAAGTTAGCACAACTTCGCCTTAGGCGAAGTTAGAACAACTTCGCCAACGGCGAAGTTGTAACAACTTCTGCCTTAGGCGAAGTTATCACAACTTCGCCATAGGCGAAGTTATGAACAACTTCGCCTACTGGTCATAACTTCGCCTACTGGCCCAAGCCCAAGCCCGAGAAGATGTTTTGTCTATATATATGTGTGTCTTGTTTAGGTTTTGTATCCAGAAAATAAGAGTATTGTGTTATAGTTCATTTGTCTAGAGAGTAAAAGAGAGGAAGTGTCGTGAGTGACGACCCGAGGTAGAGCTCACCTCGGGTCGGACGTGTTTCTGTTTATGTTACGGTATGTAACGTGTTTTAATTATTATTATAAAGAATCTGCAGATTTGTTTATCCCGTTCTTGTATTTGTTTGTGTACGTGTTTGTGTTCTTCATCTTTACATCATTAACGAGTCTAGGAGGATTCCGCACTCCTAGACCTCGTGCGGATCTCGTATCGATCGGTGACGCCCCCGGGGGGACCTACATGTGGTATCAGAGCCTTAGGCTCTTATGCTATGGTTCGAGATCTGCGTTTTGGTGTTTCTGGCACGTTTCTGCGCGTTTCTGGCCGAACAGCGCCGCAGGCGAAGTTATTGTTCATCAGGCGAAGTTGCCGTCACTGTTCGTAGGGTTTCAGCGAAGATATAAGGTTAAGCGAAGTTATCCATAACTTCGCCTACCTCACAAGTTAGCTTATCAGTCAGGCGATGTTATGGACAGGCGAAGTTATAGCCAGGCGAAGTTATGGACTGGCGATGTTAACTTTAGCCGAAGTTAACGAGAAAAAAAAAAGTATTTTGGTGTTTTCGTCTGTATGGCCAGGTGTACACGATTATTGTGAGACCGAAGATGTTGTTCCGTCAACGAGTGATCTTGTTATCTCTTGGTCTTACGTGTGAACAAATACGTGTCAACTCTGGATATGGAGTTGAGTTTGTGAATGGGATATTGATTGAAACTGGATATTGACACATATTTGGGTGTTTGTGGGCAATGAAATTGTTGTTGTTTGAGGTTGACCAACTGAAGAAAGTCAAATTGAACTGAAGGTTTTCGTCATTACTGGATTGCGGTCAGAGCATATTATTTATGTTATTTTCAAGGTGTTCGAGAATTGGATCCTGAAACGTGATGCTTATTTATTAAAGTGAAAATTCTGGAACAAGTTGGATTTAATCGGGAACTAAAGTGTTTATGTTCTTGATCGTTATCCCTGGTGATTGAAGATGCTTCGGATTAATTAATGGTCATGTGTTAGATTCTGTCAAGGTGGTTTTGTGATGAAATTGATCACTTGATGTTGAGTAGTTGAAGATTAAACCTTATCGTATGCCGACGAGTTGGTGAAGTTGTGGAGGACGCCCAACTTCACGTGTTGGTGAAGTCAGATGGACTCACGTGATTGGTTGAGATGATCTATTGGCACGAGGATGCATGCATTTCAAAGACCTCAATCGTTATAGTCGGAGAAGCTTACACTGAAGGGGAGATCTGATATGGAAGACGCTGGGTGATTGGTAGATTTGTGAAGCTACAGGACAGTTTCAGACACGGCTGGTTGATGTGCAAACAGAAGATCATCAGTTAAGAGGGGGACTGTTGGTGCATGTCGTGTAACAGATGATCTTTTGTGTTTGTTAGAATTGAGAGCAACGGTCAAAGGGGAGACTGTTGGTGCATTTTGTGACTGTCGCTATGCAATTCAGACCAGCGGAACGCCACAGGCGAAGTTAGCACAACTTCGCCTTAGGCGAAGTTAGAACAACTTCGCCAACGGCGAAGTTGTAACAACTTCTGCCTTAGGCGAAGTTATCACAACTTCGCCATAGGAGAAGTTATGAACAACTTCGCCTACTGGCCCAAGCCCAAGCCCGAGAAGATGTTTTGTCTATATATATGTGTGTCTTATTTAGGTTTTGTATCCAGAAAATAAGAGTATTGTGTTATAGTTCATTTGTCTAGAGAGTAAAAGAGAGGAAGTGTCTTGAGAGACGACCCGAGGTAGAGCTCACCTCGGGTCGGACGTGTTTCTGTTTATGTTACGGTATGTAACGTGTTTTAATTATTATTATAAAGAATCTGCAGATTTGTTTATCCCGTTCTTGTATTTGTTTGTGTATTTGTTCGTGTACGTGTTTGTGTTCTTCATCTTTACATCATTAACGAGTCTAGGAGGATTCCGCACTCCTAGACCTCGTGCGGATCTCGTATCGATCGGCGACGCCCCCGGGGGGACCTACAGGACTCGGGGTGGTGCGTTATAGCTAGCAAACCATCAAGCGTGATGGTTATTGAAACACCGCCGTCGCCCTTCTCATCACGCGTGATGAGAGGGTTAGCGTGATCACCATCACACGTTGAATTCTCACAAAACCCAACACACACACAAACCTATATATATATGTATGTATGTATACCAAAATCCATCACACTAACACCACACTCACTAAATTCCATCACTAGTGATGGAATGTGATGAGGTGAGGTGTCACCATATCATTGAGTGTGATAGGTGATAGATTTGGAACCACCCCCTCCCCCCTTATACCACTGAATATATGATAAAAAATTACCCAAGGAATGTGAGTACAAGATTCGTACGAGAATACGTATCTATACTACTTAATAAATAAAGCTTTCTAATACCAGATGTTATCACTATGTTGATCCCTATAAATTTTTCACTCCTCTCTCTCATGTTAATTACTTTTCTCTTTTTAATATTTTATTTTCAATTTTTAATAATTTCATCCTAATTTAAAATAATTAATACCATCATAAATATGTTAATTTGTTTAATATAAAATATATTGCATTAGTTATTAATATTAGATTTTTATAAGTAACTAATACAAAACGGGTGGGTTTCTTTAGTCGGTTAAATTATCAAACATTGTTCATGTTAAAACAATTTAAGATTAGAATGAGTTTTGATCCACGAGTTGATTTAAAAAAGTAGTCATTCACAACTAAGTTTTGATATAGAAAATAATAAATAAATAATTTATGATTAATGAATTATTAACAACTTTTTATTTTCAAATTGCGTAATGTATAATTATTTTATCGTATAATATATCTTTATATATGTGATACATTTTTTTTTGTATTCCACATTATGTTATTATTTAAAAAAAATTACTTATTCTAACTCGTGTGCTACACGGGTAAGTAACCTAGTACAATACATATTATAATTTACCCGGCCATTCTTGTATCTAATATATAAAATATCATTCTTTCAAAGATTGGGTAGAACACAACATAGAGAAAGCGGGCTATTAGAGATAGAGATACTAAAAGAACACTTTTTTATCTCTTTCTATAATCACACTAAAAAAAAAACTAAATTACTATTTTATATACAATTAAATAAAACTTTTTTATATCTTTATCATTATCTTTTCTCTCTTATCCACTCACAATCATTTTCAAATATATTAAAAAATAAATAAAGGATGAACAATGTTCCTCCAAATTTACTCAAAATTTACCCATCTCTATAAATTTTCTCTCATTTATTCACAACCACTTACCATTCTCTAAAATTTTTTAAAGATTTCTCTCACAAAACTTTTAAAGAAGCTGCTGAGAATGCTCTAATAAGGATCTTAGGAGTTCATTTAAGTAGGCAAGGGAGGGACATGTAGTACATTAGAGTGTAAACGAGACAAAGTCGAGCTCCAGCTAGTTTAAATTTAAGCTCGGCTCGTTCAACATACAAAAGCTTGAGTTCAGTTCATTACAGACTCTATTTTTGAAGCTCGACCTTTGATTGTGGATAGTTTTTCAAAATTAAGCTAAGCTCGAGCTCAAATAATTTATTGTTAACTTTTATAGATTTACGAGCATATATAAATTGCATGTATAATTTATATTAATTTATATTAAGATAATAAGATATAATAGATGTTTTGTTATTTTTATAATGAATTTATATATAAATAGTGGACTCATTTAGTCAAATGAGTCTACTCAAAGCTTCATAAGTGAACAGTGTTAACAAGTTTATTCTAGGGTCAAGCTCGATACGTGATGCAAAATTCAATTTAGAAGATGAAAAAAAAAGCTCATTTTATGTTAATGGGTTGCCTGTGCATATGATATTCTTGGTCATTTTAATTCAATTTATGCAGATAAAGAAAAGAATAATACTAGTGTCTAGTGGATTAAATTCTGTTAGTCCACAACTTTTAGTAGATGCAAAATCTGGTGTGGGCTTTGGAAAACAATCTGCTCTTGGAGCGAAAGTCAAACCCGATGTGATCACTGATCAAAACTTGTAAATCAAATTATGTTAATGGATCACTAATAAAGCCCAAGTATACTGACCCACAGGCCACATCCACACCCTAGGCCGGGATAACTGATGTTTCCTTAGACCCAGGTGGTACAAGTTTAGAACCGAACAAGCCGATCCGAGAAGTTGAACTACTTAGACAGGTTGTGGATAAGAATCAGGTTGATGCTTCTTTCGACCCAGGTGACTTCAGTTTGAAGACAAAACTCGAGGACGAGTTTTTTAGAAGATGGAGAGTATGATACATAATTATCTCTATATATTTGAATTCTGGTTTTTAATATCTTTTATTATTTTATGTTATCTCGTTTCATACTTTATCTTTTTTTCTTGTTTAGTATAAATAGGGATTCATGGTTGTTTAGTTGTTTAGCTTTTGATTGAATTTAAATTGATTAAGAACTTTCGTCTTGGAACATTTGGTTCGATTTTATCGTCTTTGATTATCATTAATTTATTGAGTCATTGAACGATTCCAAAACTGCATCAATAAGTGAAGCTCGTATTCAAACACGCTTGTCAAATAAATTTGTTTTTAAACTCGAACACATTTTAACTCAACTTGTTTTGAATTATTCATAAATCAATCTGAATTAGCTTACCCTTGAATCTTGAATTATTATAGAATTTTGTCAGCTATCAAAGTCAACTGTAGTACAATGCCTGAAATAGAAAGAAATAAAAACCTTAATCTCCCAAAATTTCGTTAATCCTCCGTCATTTCCTCTCCATTGGCACATTCGCCATTAATACAATCAACCTTTTCATCAAATTTCTTTGAACTTTATCTCAAATCTTCATGTTTTTCGTCAAGATTTCTGGATAAAGATTCATACCCATATTGAATAGTATAATGGGAAGTAAACGAGACCCTTTAGTTCATAACAAAAATGATGACGCCGACGACAATGATCATTATTCAAAAGAATCCAATAATGACGGGGTCTACGGTGCGGTGTTTAACTTAACCACGTCGGTTATCGGGGCAGGACTCATGGCATTACCCGCCACCATGAAAGTTCTTGGCTTGATTTCCGGGATTATCATGATCTTCTTGATCGGCGTTTTATCGGAAATTAGTGTTGAGTTGCTCGTTAGGTTTACCGTTCAATGCAAAGCGACATCATACGGGGAGGTTGTGCAACACGCATTAGGTTCGCCCGCAAAAATCCTGTCTGATATTTGTATAATCTTGAACAATGCCGGTGTTTTGGTGGTTTATTTAATTATTATGGGTGATGTAATGTCGGGTTCAGCTCGACATACGGGAGTTTTCCATCAATTGTTTGGTAATGGGATTTGGGACGATAGAAGACTCGTAATGCTTATCGTGTTAATAGTGTTTCTTGCCCCGCTTTGTGCGTTAGACAAGATTGAGTCTTTGAGTTTGACATCAGCTGCTTCAGTGGTTCTCGCAGTCCTTTTCGTGACGATTGCCTGTTTGGTGGCGTTTATCATGTTTGTTGAAGGGAAAACCGAGCCTCCTAGACTAATGCCTGATTTTGGTTCAGAACAAGCGATTCTTGATCTTCTAGTTGTGATCCCGATCATATCGAATGCATACGTTTGTCATTTTAATGTTCAACCGATTTACAACGAACTCAAAGGGCGTTCACCTAAAAAGATGAACAAAGTTGGGAGAATAACAACTATTATTTGTGTAATAATATATTTGTTGACTGCAATATCGGGTTATCTTTTATTTGGGAAAAACACCGAAGCCGATGTGCTTACGAATTTTGATAAACCTCTCCCGGTTCGATTTAGTACAACGTTGAATTACATCATCCGTCTCGGTTACATTTTTCATTTGATTCTCGTGTTTCCCGTTATTCACTTCTCGTTAAGGCAAACCATTGATGCATTGGCTTTTAGTGGTGCGGCGCCACTATCCGAGAGTAAGAATAGGTGTTTAGGGTTAACGTGTGCGCTTTTGGGGATAATATTTTTGGCATCAATCATGATCCCGAGCATTTGGACTGCTTTTAAGTTTACGGGTGCAACCACAGCTCTGACGCTAGGGTTCACGTTCCCTGCTCTTATTGCGCTAACGGATGAGCCGCAATGTATCGCCTGGTCTTACTAGTCGAGAACGGTTGTTTTCATGGGTTATGTTGATTCTAGCGATCATTGTTAGCATTATTGGGGTATTTGCTAACATTTATGGTTTGCAAAAGTGAATACAAGCATTTTGTAGCATTGTTTATATATTGGGATTTAATTAGAGCACTCACATTGAATTTTCTATAACTATCTTCATCCGCATATTTTAGAGATTTGTTCTCTTTTTTAACAACTTTTATTTATACACCAGCAAGAAGTTATATACAAAAGTTATAACAAAAACTTACACTCTTTAAAGAAGATATATTTTTAATCCTCAAGTAACCCAAAGTTTTGAAGTCTCCTACCATCTTCATATCTCTCTCTTAAATTCATAGATTTTTGAATAATGTTTCTCGATTCACCGCTCACCATCTCCATACTTCAAATATTTGGATTTGTATCTCCAGAATGGAAGAAAAAGAGAAAATAACAATAAAATTATTGCTAATTCACTAGAAACAAAGAGCATTATTATGACTCATGGTGGAAAATGGAAATCGATAATAAGAAACAGGACAACATATGTTGATCGAATGGCATAGGAAGTAGTAACCATTTAACATAGCTTTTTTTTTGGAAAGACCATTTTATTGATGATTATTACCAACTAAACTAGCAAGACATTACATCCACAACATATACCCACAACATTATATACAAAGATATTTTACTTTTAGATCATTCATGATAAAATAAAATTTTAATGATGTAAATGGTCATGATGTACTAAACTACAAAATATTTAATATATAATAAATGTGTAACAAAAAGCATAACAATAAAGAAAAAAAAAAGAAAAACCCAACATTTAAAAATAAGGATAGGGAAATGGTAAATGAACTAGAACCCAATGGAAAATCATAAGATCAGAACTTGTACTATTTAACATATGCATCAATCACTTGTAACACATGTTGCTTCAAGAAGTTCTCCAATACTCACCATAAGTGGTATACGACATGGTTTGTTTCAAAGTTTTTCACATTTGTATTAACCTTCCGAAAAAATTGTGTGCTTCATATCGATAAAAAAAACCACAAAAATGAATATCGATAGTAGTTCTTTTTACATAAATCTTAGGATTAACAATTGGATTTTATGTAAAACTAGAGGTAAAAAGGACATCGTGACGTCTACTATATAATGACGAAAAAAATAACTTTGTTGTAACATGCTTGTCAAAAAAAACAAAATCAAATCTTGAATAACTCTTTAGTGAAACCATTGCCTACCCAGATAAATATGTAGTTTATTATTAAAATTAAATACTATATTAAAGTCTATGAAAACTTGTTAAGATTATAAAATTTTTGAATTTTAAAATAAGAATGTACACAAACTCTTATTTGTTAAATACATAAAGTTTTCTTAAAGTAAAAATAATTTAAGTATTTAATTTCAATGGTGAAATACTAATTAATCTATTCATAACCCTTTTGAATTAAATTAACATTATTGAAAGTATTACATAATTAGTTTTTATCCCCCGTATTACGGGGTTGTTTTATATTGTTTGTTTTAATATTTATTTACTTTTTTATTTTATATTTTTTTATTGTATGAAAATTAATAATATACTTATGGTTTGATGATAAATTATTTTACAAACAAATGAGATGTTATAACCCGATTTAAAAGCTATATGGTTTTGATGAGACCCAAGACCCGTTTATTTTTTTTTACTATTAAATTGGTTTTTTAATTATAAATAATATTTATGAAAGTAAATAATATACTTATAGTTTGATGAGACCCAAGACCCGTTTATTTTTTTACTATCAAATTGGTTTTTTAATTTTAATAATATATATATATATATATATATATATATATATATATATAACTTTTTTAAAATAAATAAGATATTATTTTTTATTATATCCTATTTTATAGGATTTTTACCTAAATAATTTGGTGAGAATAGTTTTTAATTTAATAAGATGTTATAACCCGTTTAAGAAATATCTGGGTTTGGTAAGACCCATACCCATAAATTCGGGTCAAATGCATGAGAAGCCCCAATTTAAAAATCAAGCAAATCTGATGACTTCAAAAAAGGGGAAGCGATCACATCGCGACACGTAGGATTTTTATGTCTTCGTTTATATATATTATAGATTAATAATACCGTGAATTTTCGCGTGATGTTGAGGCATTATTGTAAGCGTATGTATTGAAAACTTTAAAAATATTGACCTAGGAGTTGAAACTGACTGTTGACAAAATTTTAAGCGAAAAATAAAATATTTCGTATAGCTTATTTTAGTCATTTGGTTTCATTTTCTAAATTATCTTTAGGAGTCTTTTTGTGGAACTTGTGTTCTACTTCCAATCCTACTGTGTATAAATTAATTACTTCTAAGGTGATGTTACATGATAATTTTTGTAGCTGAACAGAGGATTTTATTGTCCTTAAGAGTTTGTTCGGTTCATAGATCAAAGAATTAAAAGAAATTGGAATTTGATGTAATTGGATACAAAATTTGAGTAAAAAAAAATCAAATATAAAGAATTGAAATTGGTTTGTTGGATTTTAATATGGAATAGTATTGTCCGATAATAATCCTTATTTATTTTATCGCTACTAGCGGTTCCCAATTTACAAAAGTTGCCCCCCTCAGTGGTTTCCCGTTAAAAAAGACTTAACGACGTTATACTTCTTTTTGAACTTCAAACTAATGTTTTAGGGCTTTTGATTGGAAGGAGGATACAAATCGACTGATGTAAAACATAGCTCGAAACGATAATCCAAACGGTTTGATTTTTGTTAATTGTAAGTTCAAACACTCGAATTGAAGCATTATTTCGTCGTTTTGGATCACCGTTTCGAGCTAAGTATTACATCACTCGATTCATATCATTGTTCCAATCAAAAGCCCTAAAACATTAGTTTGAAATTCGAAAAAAAATATAACGGCGTTAAGTCTTTTTTAACGGGGAACCATTGAGGGCCAAGTTTATTATATTTTGGACCGCCAGTGGCGATAAAGTAAATATGGATTATTATCGGTCAATTCCATTCAATAGAGATTATTAAAATCCAATAAACCATCAAAATTTATCAAAGTAAATTTATAATGAATTTGTGTGACATACAATCATAAATGAAATCAAAATTATCGCTACGACAACCCTCTACTAGCCACATCATATACGATGACACCCTTAATGGATCTTTGGCCTCAAATTAAAGATTAACAAAAACAATGTAGCAAATTATATTTTTAGTCCAACATATATAAAATGTTTTTAAAATGAGCTCGCAGCAACAATTATTAATCATTAATAAAATTACAAATTACAATACCTCTCATTAATAACTTATCTAATAATTCATAGGAGAAATAGGTTGTTTGACATCACAATTGTCCACAAGTCTACTAATGCCAAAAATTCCTCCGATTTTCTCAAAGTCACAAATACAAGATTCTTTCGCATGAAATCGTTTGCAACACTCTGAATCCAGAGTTGGTGATCCAAGCCTGTCTAGGAAAGGAAAGCATGAAGAAACTAAGTTTCGGTCATAATGTTCCGCCACACTGACGTGCGCTTCAAGCAAAAGATTTGTCAGGAGCACCATCACAATGAACCCAAGGAAACTAAAAACCTTTATTGCAAAGTAACAGAATATAAATAACGGAAGATGTCTGAGAATGTTCCTGAATAATGGGACAGGTGTCTGAATATAATACTGATTATAAGAATAGTTTTATAGAATTATGTTGGCAAAGAGGTATGTATATACAAGTGTATTATAAACTAGCATAGACTCCATTAATCCCAAACTTTGCTTGTTGCATTATTAAAGTATTAAAACTATAAAAGAAAATGTAAAAAAATAAATTACATTTTTTTTGAAAGGCTGGATTATATAAAACTAGCCAGAGGCTAGGAACAAAGAAAAGAAAACAAAACAACAAGGCTAACAACTCAAACTATATAAAATTACAATGAGGAATTAACAAAGCCAAGAATACACCATTTCTTTCAATCCAAGTTCGGAAGTTTTGCTATACTTTTGACCCAAAAGAAAGACGTTGCCTTGATATCCCCCGCCGCATTAGCAACTGAGTGTCTTCGATGCTTTTATTGATTTAGAGTGGTTTATGTATCTCCCTTGGCTGATCAAAATCGTTTGCGCCGGTAAGTTTAACCCAATAAAGAACATGAGCCCAAATCAAGGACGCAAAATTAAACCGGTTTAAAATATGATTCGTGGTCTCTTCCCCACCCGAGCATACCTCACAACGTAATATTTCCATCACGATGCCTCTTTTTTGTAACACCATTCACATGGAAATTCGGTTCAGCAAGACCCTCCAAAGAAAGCAATTGACCTTTAACAAGACCAAGTCAACCACTTGTGAGGATGTGAGAATGTAGCTAGGTTTGAATCTAAATCTTTCCGAATGTCATGAATCGTAAACTCTTCCAAGCTTCTCCCATTCCACCACCACGTATTTTCTTTTGTAGGACAAACCAAATTATTAATCAAAGAAATGCAAAGTTGCCATTGACTTACCTCCTAAACAGTTTGCAAGGGTTCTTCTACCACCCACAACCAAAAAACTATATCATTTACCGAAGAGTATCTATCACCCACAAGGTAATTCTTCTTTCCTTGAGACGAAACAGAAGCGAAAATCTCTCCCTCAACATAAAGTTACCCGCCCATTTGTTGATCCAAAACAGAGTTTTATATCCGGAACTGATTTGTATTTTCATTCTATCCTCCGACATAAAAAATTGTGCCGCCCCGAATGTCTTTAATATGCCCAATATTTTTCCAAATGCCCGCGAAGTTTTCTTAACGGAAATAAACTCCCACTTCCGAATACTTTGATGCAAACTTAAATAATTTTAACCCAAAGTTGGAGAGCCTTCCTTGAAGCCAAATCTCCATTTAGTTAAAAGTCGCTAATTGACGATCTAAGACTACCAATCCCGAGCCTTCCTTTCGTCTTCGAGCTCAACACTTTGTCAAAAAAACCCAACAATTCTATGTATATTCCAAGTTACCCCACCCCCCCCCCCCCCCCAAAATAAGAATTTTTGCCTTATTTGTTCCAAATTATTCAAAACTTGTTAAGGTTGTAACAACTGGCAAAAATTTTCACTAATGTAATCATGATTATCCATCTTAATATCGTTTTATTAATAAAATTTCCCTTTAATATAGTTCAATATCTTGCAAAGTCAACAGAAGTCCAAATTTCGGCATAAAACAAGAAAAACGTGTAAATACCTCGGGTAACGAGCCAGAAAGTAAATAAATCATTAGATTGATTAAAAAATCTCAAAAATTCAAAATATATATGAAAACATGTGAGACAACATAAAAATATAATTTAGGAAGGCTCAAAATCACGAAATTTGGAAAATAAGTAAAACCGAGCCAGTACAAGACCCGAAAAGGGCCCCACATAAATTATTTTCAAAAAAAAAATATTTTTTATGGTCCATATTGTCAGGAATTTGATTTCGTTTAAAGTCTGACAAAAATTATTAAAAACGGAGTTCGTTTGAATATTTAAAACACGAAATACGTTAAACGAATAACCGAAATTCACCTAGTTATTGATTAAAACCCTTAAAATACCCCCACCCCCACCCCTAGGCCTCCCCCACCTTTCTCCTTGGACACCTCAACCCACACATGTCCCAATGAAACTTTCCCAAATACCCCCCCCCCTAATGATTAGTTTCTAAAAACAATACACTTGTACCTTCCCTAGACACTCCACCTCCCACCCTAATCACCAACTCACCACTCTAACTTACGAACACACCACCCTACACCTCTCTCTCTTCCTCTCCCTACAAACCCACGCCCCCCCCCCCCCTCCTCACCATTCAAATCAAAATCAAACCCTAAACACACACATACACTTAATCAAGATCAAAGGAGGTTTAGGAGATTTGAAGATAATAGGAAGGATTAAGCTATTAAGAGGCTATTAGGATTGAAGCTAGGCATCACACACTTAAAATCTCTAATCTCATCTTTCAAAATCTCAAGAAACAAGTAAGTATCATGTTAAGATTTATTGAGTATTGATTATGAATATACAAGATTGGATATACTTGAGTTTGATTGAAAGGTTGCTAATATGTGTGGTATATATGTATGTATGTGTGCCTTGTATATATGTATATATATGTGTGAGAGAACCAAAACTCCATACACATGCATACATATATCCTAAAAGATCTCATATTGTTTATTAGTTTGAATATGGAATATTAATAAACTCTTGAGTATTTGATAAACTTGATTCTAGGGTTTGTTATTAGATTGAATATTGGAATGGATTATTGATATTTAACTTGTTAGTATGAGTCTAGATTGTTAAAGATTGTTGCTAGAAATGAGTAAAACATGAATATGTTCATAATTGTAAAATTTGGGGATTTAGGATATAAAGTTAATTATGAGGTTTTGTATGGATTTTTGAATTAAAAGATGTTGTGGGGTGAATTAAATGTAAGTAAGATAGGTTGCATGTTAGATCTAGTAGTTGAAACTTGTAAAGTGTTGGAACTACTAAATAAGGAAACTTTAATAAAAGATGAAAATGAGATTTTGATGTAAATACTTGTAATAGGTGGAAACAACAAGTGATTAATGACAACTTAAGCAAGATAGGATGTATAGTTTGAAACTAGGATTAGTTAAAACATGGTTGAAATAAACAATGACTTACTTATAATAGAAACTTTGTTGAATAGTGAATTTAAAAGAATAAAATGAAATAGATTATCTAGGATGTATGAAACCCTAACAACTTAAATGAATAAATTAAACATAGAATTGTATTAATCAAAGTGGAAGAATTAAATTAATTAAAAGTTACTAAAATAAGAAACTTTGTTAAAACACACTTAGATAATTTATAAAAATCTATGATCCTTTGACTTGAATGATTGATTAAAGTTTGATAAAGAGAAATGAAATAAAAGTGACTAGTTACATAGGTATAGAAACTTCTAAAAGGCTAAAACATAATGATGTTAAAAAGAATGAAACTTGGATCATGAACACATGGACACTTTTGAAAAGAAATTGAGAATCTTGTTTAAAAGTGAAATTTTGGATTATTAGAAACTTATAAAATAAATTAAAATCTGGATTTTTAGGACATTAAACATAATTGTACATAAATAAATAACAAGTTAAACTAGTAACATTGTTAAGGTAAATTAAAAGACGAACTAGGAACCGAAAAACTCGATTAATGTGTCTTATGAACATACATGGTCAAAACTTCTATTTATGGTGAATTATATGTTATTATATGTGTTTTTAGTTCATAGGATGATTAGTATAGACTTGTATAATTTATTTGACATGTCGGTAACTTAAACGGTCGAAAAATCGACATTTTAAGCAAAACCGACACAACTATTAGGGACTGTTTTAGAACAGCCCCTAAAGTGTTAAAATACCCATATATAACATAAGTTAATACATGAGAAAAGGACAAGATGATAAGACTTAGTCCTAAACGGTTCGTGTCGAGAAAACCGACACGAAAACATTAAAAAGTTGCTATTTTAAGAAAATATTAATAAAAATGAAAATAATATATTTTCACAAGTAAACTTATAAAACTTGATTAATATTTATGTAACAAGTATTTTTCATAAGTTATAAGTTACATTTTAAACGGAAAACCGAATTAACGCACAAAACCGACAAAACCGACGAAACCGTCAAGTTTTGTGAAAAACTAAAGGTTAATATGTTCTTAAAAATTCCAGCAGCTGAAACTTAAAAATATTTTATTATATTAATTAATTAATTTATAATTAAATAATAACTAACGGATAATCGAACTATGTGTATTCGCTTATGTGCTATGTGTTTATGTGTACATTAGAATAGGACTAATAAATTTAAAAGGATTTTTGTATAAAAACTAAAATCAAGTTTTTATTAACAAAACATGTTCTAATATAGGACACGAGAATTTTGGAAAAGCTACAAGACAGTGAGTTTCTCTATCGAACCCCCTCGATTTATAACTGGAAATGTGTTTAAAACGATATTTGATTGTGTTTTGGGGGGGAAAGCATATTCTTCATTTCATATTATTTTCATTGATGTTTCTTTAAAAGGCATTTTATTTTACAAATTGGTGTATAATGCGGGATGAGTCTAGTTGGCTAAATAACTGTTAACCGAATTAGTAAGGGCACAGAAATATGGGTAGATCTATCGGGGTGACGCCCCCACTTCCATTCGCGTTGGGTTAAAAGTGGGTATATTTTGAGTATGATATGTTTCGAGTTATCAACTGAGATGTCATACGCAATGTTGTATTCTTAGCTAGTCTACAACAGCTCAATTTGTTTAAGAAATAAAATGCCTATTGTTTTGTGATGTAATGGCGGTGGATCACTACACACGGATTTGTGATATAATGGCGGTAGACCACTATACACGGGATATTTTGATATAATTCGGGGTGTAGTGACGATTACACACGAATTGATATCAGAATTAATTATTTAATGGATTGTGTTTTCGATTCATATATATATATATATATATATTCATATATATATATATATATATATATATATATATATGTATATGGACTATTTTTAATATAAAGGGAAACTCACCAACATATTGTGTTGATCGATATTTTAACATGCTTTTCAGGTAAGTGAAGATTTCGAGGTGGCATGGAAACGAGAGCGTTGGGTGTTTGAACAAAAGTTGAAGTATTGTAAACCGTGCATTAGCACGTGTAATAAACTCTGATATTGTAAAATACTTTCTTATAATAAAAGATGATGCTTTTATTATTAATTGTCTATTATTGTTGGCTATCGACATCTTTCATAACTCGAACGGCTTAAGTTAAGACTTCTGCTGTGTTAAGTTAAGATTTTCGGGGTGTGACAAAGGTGTCCGGAAAAGAGAGAAATAATAAGTGGGTAAACGGCCCAAAACTACAGTCACACCCCAACCTACGACAAAAATATGTCAGGGCGCAACAAATCACTTAGTAGCTCAGGGACACTAATTTAATATTTTGTCAATATCTAATTATTTTATCTCATAAAATTAAAGTACACAATCCAAATAAATAAACATCTAACAATTCAAATAAAGACAAAACAACCAATATTAGAAAATTAAGTTTTTGATAGATATGCTATAGTCCATATCTACAAGCCTCAAACTTGTCAATCATCCAATGTAAGTACCTGTAATATGCGTGAAAATAATATTTTTGTCAACAAATTTGTTGAGTGAGCAACACAAATTGCTCACCTTTTAGCAAGAAAAACATGTGGAAGTTAGATGAACAAAGTTGAGAGAATAACAGCCGTTATTTGTGTTGTAATATATTGGTTGACTGTAATATCAAGCTATCTTTAATTTGGGAAAAACACAGAAGTCGATGTGCGTATGAATTTTTATAAACCTCCCGCGATTCGATTTAGTGCCACTTTGAATTACATTGTTCGTATCAGTTATGTAAGGCCTCGTTTCCGGTGCCCTACATTGGTGTTGGATTTACTCATAAATACAGTTCTACAAATCAGAGTTTATTAAAAACTTTCGTGGAATATAAAACTTCAACCAATCGAAACATACAAATCTTGTCTTTAAAACATATCGTAAGACACCGTATTGAAACATCATCTCTTCCATCTTTTGATGCCAGCTTGTCAATCCATGCCATGTGTCATCCTCATTCTAGCTCCTTAAACCTATTTACCTGCATGCATACTAAAAGTCAGCTACACTGAGTGAGTTCTAGTTAATCAAGCAACATACAATACCTTTACATATCATACATATAAACGTATCCGGAGATACATATTCATACTCAACCTGTTACCCTTCTTACATATATACATATTTACTTACATGTATCCGGGGACACATAATAATACATTCTCCTTAAATATCCATAAGAAGAACATTACACAACATTCATTACAGGAATATCTACTACAATCCATAGAAGGAACACTATATATTATCCATAGAAGGAACAACGTTTATTATCCACATAAGGAACTCTACATATTATCCATAGAAGGAACAACGTGTACTATCCATCTAAGGAACGCTACATATATTATCCATAGAAGGAACAATATTCACTATCAATACAAGGGACTCTATATATTATCCATAGAATGATGTTTATTATCCATAAAAGGAACGTACACTTAATCATATAATATCCATCTAAGGAAAACTAATGGGGTCCACAGTCCTTATCTACGTTGTCACATTCCACGTCTATGTCCAAAGGAAGTTAGAGGGATTTGCCATCCTAACTTACTATGTTGGACGTAGAATGTACCAACGTAATCAAGCAGATTACATCATAACATACGGACACACTGAGCATCCTTCACATTAATCTTCTAACATTCACCTTCCCTGGCGATACGTTCAATATCCGAAGATTGTTCACGCACCAACAAACATTCATTCATAACATCAATGTAATAACTAACACATAAATCATATATGGCATACACTTACCACTTAAGATAAGTGTATTAACATTTCACATCGAGTATGCACACAACCCCGAAAACATAACAAGAAAATGGGGCTAGAAACTCACCGTAAGCGATTCCTTTCTGAATTTACGGTTATGCCCTTCTTGAGATGTGCACGGCTAACTGTGTATTAATCATAGTATCAATTAACTACTTCTAGCTTTACCATACTTATGAGTTATTGTAACCCCTAGCTACGGGGGTTCGGGGCAGCGCCCCTGATAATGGGGTTCTAGGGGCGGCAGCCCCTAAAAGGGTCCAAGGGGTAGTGCCCCTGGCTGGGGTTAAGCTGCCAGGTCAGCTTGAAAAAAATTTATTTTTATTAATAAGTCTTTACTAAAAACCTCATCAGAAAGCTGAAGTTCAATTATTTAATCAAATTAAATCTTCATTCTAAACGTTACCTTTCCTTATTAATTATTTACTTATTATTATTATTATTATTATCTTAACCATCGTATAAGTCCATATTTATCGTTTACGTACATATACACTGTTTATCTTTCGTTTATTTGGAAAATCATATATCACCCGTATAAGTTTAACGGCGTGTAAGTCCTTCCCCCATATAAGTCATTCTTAGAGTGTAAGTCATCACGCATAAGTTTAATCACATTAAATACCTCCGTATAAGTTATACGCTGTATAACTTATACACTGCGTATGAGTTATACGCATAAGTGACTTATGCGTTAATGTACTTATGCGTTGAACCCTACTTACACGCTGCTCAAACATATACGTTTACGAACTTATACGACCACCCATACTTATACGGTCATACATATACGGCTCAACGTTCAGGTCAACTTTCTTTTTACGCGTTTTGGGGTTTTCTTCGATTCCGGCGCCATCAGCCGCCGTTAACCACCATGGTTGTTCGGGGTTTGATCGGTTATGACCTGGGTAGTTTTGGGGTGTCCAGATCTGAGCTAAGGTGGTCCTTAAGCTTGTTTTTGGTTGATTAAACACCCGAATAAAGCTAGATCTAGATACAAACGGCTCATACGACATCACGGGGCTGCGGTGTCGAGTTCTAATATGTTGGGTCAGCTGAGATAAATGATTTCTTACCTTCGGTTGGTCTCGGATCGTTGAAAGGATTAGTGTAGCGAGTGTTTGGCTTAAGTGTGTGTTTTTGAAGGTGTAGGCTATGGTGTAGAGATGGATGAAAATGGAAAGGAGTAGGGTATAAGGGGTATTTATACGCCTTAAGCCCATGGACCTTAAGTCCATCTTTTCTTTTTAGTCCATATTCAGTTTCTATTTATTAAAGCCCACCATCTTTTTATCTTATTATTATTTTGTTATATCTCTACTAACTCAAATTATTTTTTCCAATGCAATTAATATATATAATTATTATTCTAGAAATTTTGGGATGTTACATGTCACATTTTTCATTTGATTCACGTGTTTCCTATTATTCACTTCTCATTAAGGCAAACTCATGATGCATTGGCTTTTAGTGGTGCTACACCGCTATCGAGAGTAAGAATAGGTGTTTAGGGTTAACATGTGTGCTTTTGGGGATAATATATTTGGCATTGATCATGATCCCGGGCATTTAGACTGATTTTAAGTTTACATGTGCAACCACGGCTGTAACACTACAATTTACGTTCCCTGTTCTTATTGCGCTACGGTTGAGACGCAATGGGTCGTTTGGTCTTCGTAGCCGAGAGCGATTGTTGTCATGGTTTATGTTGATTCTAGCTATCATGGTTAACATTGTTGGGATATTTGCAAACAATAATGGTTTGCAAAAGTGATATAAGCATTTTGTAGCATTGTTTGTATAATGGGATTTAACTAGAGCGCTCACATTGTATTTTCTATTACTATCTTCATCTCTATAATTTAGAGACTTTTTCTTTTATTAAAACACTTTTCATTAAAACACTAGTAGGAAGATAGAGACAAAAGTTATAACAAAAGCTTACACCAATCATTCCTTAAAACTCTCTTTTAAAAAGTTATATTTTTAATCCATAAGCAACCCAAAGTTTTCAAGTCTTCTACCATCTTCACCCTTATATCTCTTAAATTTATAAATTTTTGAAAAAATGTTCTTAATTATAGAGGTTCACTACTCACCATCTCTATACTTCAAATATTGCATACTAAAAATTTGGATTTGTAACTCAAGTTTGGAAGAAAAAGAGAGTAATAATAAAATTAGTAACTATGATCTCAACTCCAAAGTTATTGCTCATTCACTGAAAACAAGGAGCATTATTATGTCTCATGGTGTAATTCGATAGTAAGAAACATGACCACATATGTTGTTGATCGAATGCCATAGAAAGTATACACCATTTAACCTAGCTTTTTTGGTTTGAATGACCATTTTATTGATGAATATTACCAACTAGACTAGAAAGATGCTAGACTAAAAAACATTACATCCACTACATACACACCAAAAATAGATGCAATTAAGATTGTAGTTATGAAAATTATGATATTTTTTTAGATTAGTTCTGATAAAAGAAATTTTAATGATGTAAATGGTCATGATGTACTATACTACAAAACATTTAATAGGTAATAAATGTGTAACAGAAAAAAAACATAACTTTAAAAATATAGATAAAAAATATAGATAGGATGACCCTAAACCAACGGCAAATCATAAAACTAAGAGCATTCTCATCCCACCCCTCATTTTATGTGAGGGGTGTTTTTATAATTTAGAGAGTGATTCAGGGTGTTGTGAGTGAAGAGTTTTTATATTTTAGAGAAAATAGTGATTTTTCTGTATATTTGAAAAGTTACTGTTCATCCCCTATAATTTTTTAATATATTTTGAGAGTGGTTGTGAGTGAAGGAAAGAGAAAATGTAATGATAAAAGGTATAAAAAGTATTATTTAATTGAAATAGAGAGAGAAAATGTAGTGAGTTTTAGTGTAATTTTTGGTTTAGGGATAGAGGGTGGGATAAGAATGCTCTAAAACGTGTACTATTAACATGCATAGGTCACTTGTAACTCATGTTGCTTCAAGAAATTCTCAAAAACTATTCATAAGTGGTAAATATACGACATGGTTAATTTTGATGATTTTCACATCAGTATTAACCTTCTGAAAAACTTTTGATTGTTCTACATTAATAAAAAAACCATAAAAAAGAATATCAATATATGGTCCTTTTACAAAAACCTTAGGAGTTAACAATTGGACTATATATAAAACTAGATGTAAAAAGGACATTGTGACGTCTACTAAATAATGACGAAATTAAATAACTTTGTTGCAAACTTGTTTGTCAAGATAAACAAAACCAAATCTTGAATAATCGTTTAGTGAAACAATCGCCTACCCAAAAAATATGTATTTTATTATTAAAATTAGTTATTATTACTGTATTGTATTAAAGTGTATGAAAACTTGTTAAGATTAAACAATTTTTGAATTTTAAAATGAGAATGTACACAAACTTTTATTTGTTAAATACATCTTAAAGTTAAAAAGAATTAAAGTATTCTATTTCAATGGTGAAAAACTAATTAATCTAATTAATAACCCTTTGGAATTAAATTGATATTATTAGAGCATTTTCATTCCATTTCTCATCCTTATCTCTATAATTACACTAAAAAATACTTTATTTCTCTCTGTTTTTCAATTAAATAATATTTTTTTATATCTTTATCATTACAATTTTCTCTCATCTCTACTCACAACCAATCCAACAAATATTAAAAAAATAAATAGGGGCAAACAATGTTCCCCAAATGTTTCCCCAAATTTTCAAAAAATCACTACATCTTTCTCTCCGCCCTATAATTTACACTCACAACCACTCAAAATCTCACCTTATAATTTACATACTCTTCTCACATAAATTTAGAGGATGGGATGTGAATGCTCTTAAAAGTATTAAATAATGCCGTCAAACCGTGAATTTTCACGTGGTCTTGAGGCATTGTTGCAAGCATAGAGATTGATAATTTTGTGAAAAAATGACCAAGGAGTTAAAGACTAGTTTTAAGGTGATTTAACATAATAATAATTTTTGTAGATAACCAGAGGCTTTTAGTGTGTTCAGTTCATAGATAGAAGAATTAGAAATTTTATCAAATAAACGGGAATTTGATGTAATTAGATTCAAAATTTAAGTTTTACAAAAAAAAATATAATAATAATAAAATATCAATTTTAAAGAATTAAAATTTATCAAAGTTGTGTGATACAATCATATGAAATCAAAATAATCGCCATGACCACCATTTACCAACCACATCACATACAATGACGCCCTAAATGGATCTTTGGCCCCAAATTAAAGATTAACAAAAACGATGTAGCGGGCTGTATTTTTGAGTCCATCATATATAAGATGTTTTGAAAGAGCTCGCAACAACAATTATTCATAATTAATAAAATCACAAATTACAAGACTTCTCATCAATTAACCTATCTAATAATTCAATGGACAAATAGGTTGTTTGACATTACAATCTTCCACAAGTCTACTAATGCCAACAATTCCTATGACTTTCTCAAACTCACAAATACAAGACTCTTGGGCATGGATACTTTTGCAGCACTCTGAATCCAGAGGTGGTGATCCCATACCAAGTGATCCACGACCCTTTAGAAAAGGAAAGCATGCAGAAACTGAGTTTCGGTCACAATGTTCTGCCATACTGACATGCACTTCCACCAAAAGATTTGTCATGAGCATCATCACCATGACCCCAGAAAAACTAAAAACCTTCATTGCGAAATAACCAAGAAAAATTAAAAAAACAGAAGATGGTACTTTGTAAGCTTGTAATATAAAATGTAACAATTGCAATGTTATTTATAGCCATTGAAAATTGTGGTTATAAAAAATAATGTAAAATGATCATGATGTACTATACTACAAAATATTAAATGTGTAAAAAAACAAAAGCATGAAAACAAAACTTTAAAATTTTAGATAATGAAAACAAAAGCACGAAAATATGATATTAAATACAAAATATTAAATGTGTAAAAAAACAAAAGCATGAAAACAAAACTTTAAAATTATAGATAGGGATTTGGTAAATGAACCTAAACTCAATAGCAAATTATAAGACTAGAACATTCCTAAGAGAATTCTTATCCTTTCTTCAATTTTTAAATTTAAATTATACTAAAAGTCACTATATTACTATATTTTATCTCTGTTATTTAATTAAATAATATTTCTTTTAATATTTCATAATATTTTATTTCTCCTTCACTCACAACCAATTAAAAATATAAGGTGCTAGAGTAACTTTTCAAATATATAAAAAATCACTCAATTTTCCCTTTCCTCTACTAACAACATCCTAAACCAGTCCCTTAACTATAAAAACATTACTCACAAAATTTATTGGGTAAAATGTAAATGCTCTAACATATAGTGGGATTGGTGTTTGGATATAACACTTGTTATAAGAATAGTTTTAAAGAATTCCGTTGGTACGACATTCTTTAAAGAGGTATGTATCTATGCTATATAATAGATAAAAGTTTTCTTATGCTATATGTCATTCTCTTATGCATTCTTATTCTTTTTTCACGCCTCTCTCTCCTATTAATTATACATACTTTTTAAAGTTCTTTTTATATATTTTTTGTTTAATGATTTCTCTAATCTATACTATATAATAAATAAAAGTTTATCATGCCACATGTCATTCTTTTATGCATTCTTATTATTTCTTCCCGCCTCTCTCTCCTATTAATTAATTATACATGCTTTTTAAAGTTCTTTTTATATATTATTTGTTTAATGATTTCTCTAATTTCTTTTACAAAACATATTTTATATTTTTTAAAATGTTAGGTTTATTTGTAAAACATTTTTATAAAATGAATATTTTCATTATTTAACGGGTTCATTGTTAAAAACACGTGGATCTTTAATTAAACCCGACCCGCCTTTTTTTCACCTGTAACCGTAATATCTTTCTTTCTATCCAAATTTTGTCGTTCAAAACCTTATCGATTCTCCTTTGCTGTAAATTCTTCAACTAAACAAACGTTTTCTTCTACTGATGGTTGGTTCGTATCGATTGTACCGTTTATGTTCTCATAATACAATTTTACTTTAGTTGCTATCATATTTTTAGTGTATTATCTAATTTTGTATCGAAAGAAGTATTTAAAGATTTATGATTTATATTTAAGTTTGTGAATATTAGTTATAATTTAACTTTGTATTTACTTAATGTATTATTCAACTTTATTTATCAAAAGTTATCACTTTCAAAATTTAAGTTTTCCAACCCGTGTAAATACAGGTACATAACCTAGTACATTATATATAAACTAGCTCATATTCCACTAATCTAAAACTTTGCTTATTGTATTACTAAAGTATTAAAAATAAATTACATTTTCTTATAAAAAACTAGCCAGAGACCAGTAACAAAGGCTAGTTGGATTATATAAAAACTAGCCAGAGACCAGTAACAAACTTTGCTTATTGTATTATTAAAGTACTAAAAATAAATTACATTTTTCGATATAAACTAGCCAAACTTTGCTTCAGTTGGATTATATAAAAACTAGCTAGAGACCAGTAACAAAGGCTAGTAACAAAGAAAACTAAACATAGCAACAAGGCCAACAACAAAGAAAAACTAGATAAAATTACAATGAGAAACTAACAAATCCAAAACTACACCATTTCTTCCAATCCAAGTTTGAGAGTTTTGCTCTACTTTTTGTCATACCTAAACTTAACGGCGAAATATGACGGAGCGCGACATAATTTGTATCATAGCTCAAAGACACTTAAATAAATATAAAATGTAAAACCTAATTTTATTTATTCAATAAAGTACACAAGAGTTTCACAAGTCAAAATAATTTACAAAACAATTACATCAAACTAAAACAAATAAATTGTTCTTTATTTTAATAAAACTTTATGTCCAACTACGTCTTGCATTTTCAATCATCCCAAATAACTACATGTGATATGCGTAAAAAAAAATATATATTTTGTTTGAACAAATAATCATAATTTGAGATATATATGATAATAAAAATGACAATACCTTGCCATAATGTGTATTATCACAACTAGCATAACATAAATAAAAGTGTCTTTTCAACATGCCATTAGATTCGAACATGTTTACTCAGACGGCGTACGATCATACTATGAGGATGAGATACCAACCAACCATAAAAACTGTAAACACATAGTCATTTTGCAATTAGCAACTAATCGGGCAAATCACAACTACGCAAATAGTGGAATTGTGTTTAAGTATATACTTGTTTAATAAACAAATATTTAAGTTGTGTACGCATAAAGCTCATAAAATATAAAATAGTATAAATTGAGGAGTGTGATTACTCACCTTGAGAATAAGCGAGCTGACTGATCCAACAACAAAAACTTATAAATTTAATATGTGAACATATCATTAAAACCGAGAACTTTTCAACTGTAATCAAGTTAATATGGATTGCGGTTCTCAAGTAATGACAAAAACAAGATTTAAGCGAGTGTTTATACGTACTGAGTCCGAACAGCGGTTTGAGACCGCGTTCGAGTCCAACAAAATTAATATTTGAAAACGAACAAAAAAGCTTAACTCGAGCGAAAACCAAATTTGATCAGAACTTAATGTAATTGAAAATCCCAATTTAAATGCTTAAGAAACCTAAACAGGTAAAACCGCAATTGACTAGCAAACCCCCCACCCCCGGATCAGTGAAATTGATAGAGGGCTTTTGTTAGTTAGATAAAAATTGTAACATTCTACTTTTGACGATAATAATAAAAGAAATTTCTTTTATTTGATAATGCGTTATTATCTAGTTTAGATAAATAAACTATTAGAGGGTGGGCTTAGGCATTTAAAAGGTTGAATAAGTGATTAAATGGGCCTTAGGTCCATGAGCTTAAGGGAGTATAAATACCCCTTTAACCCTAATCCTTTCCATTTTTATCCATCTCTACACCATAGCCTACACCTTCAAAAACACACACACACCCTCCTTTATCCCGAACCAAGATCCGAAGTTAAGAACCCTACATCAAGCTTAGATCATGTTCATGAAACCAATTCGTTCAAGGTACGTTTATAACGAAAACTTGTTCGGTCCGTTTAGTATTCCTAGATTTAGGTGTAAATGGAAAAACGAACCAAACGAACTGATTCGTAGTGCAATCCATTAACATTTGATAGGTTAATCGATTTTATGAAGAACCATATGTAAATATCAATCAAACACTTTTTAAACATGAATGTTTGGCTGATTGGATACTTGGGGTTTGTTAGCGCTGCTAGTACGAGGCTATTGATGCCAATTTTATGTTGTTGCGTGGTGATTTGGGGTCTAATTGCAATTCTTGTTCAGTTGATTGATATGTGTTTTTATCAATTTTAACTTTGACATCTGAGTCAAAGATTTGGATAAAAGCTGATGGTCATTCGTTATGATTGAACGAATCACTAGGCATTCATTATGATTGAACGAATCACTGGTTATTCGTTAGGCAATCATAACGATTGAGAATGCATGTGCAACGAAAGAGCCCTCATTCGTTCGAAAGGAGTCATGAATGATCTTACTCATTCGTTATCAATTAATTCATCATGAAAGACAACAAATCAGGCCATTCGTTATAATACTCACTTATATGCTTTTTTAACGAATGAACCTCTCATTCGTCTTAGAGACGTAACGAATAGCCTACTCATTCATTATTCATTCATTCGTCCTGATGAGATAACGAATGGAACCATTCATTATAACGAATGAGATAGCGAATGATGCTTAAACAAAGACCATTCGTCATAACTAATGGGTTAGAAAATAAAATGATAATTTAAGAATTCTAATGAAATTTTGTTAAGGCAGTTAATGAAAAAAAAAATAATTCAGCTAGACCCCAGCCAGGGGCTCTGCCCCTTGGACCCCGCTAAGGCTGCCGCCCCTAGACCCCACTGCCAGGGGAGCTGCCCTCGGACCCCCGTCCGTTGAGGGTTATATTAAACTAGAAATTCGATATGGGTAGTGATAGTTAATTGATACGTGTAATTGTTATACAGTTAGTCATGCCCAGTTAAAGAAAGGAGTTACCATTAACTCTGAGAGAAACCGAGTTCAGGTGAGTTTCTAGCCCCATTTCCTTGTTATGTTTTCAGGGCTGTGTGCATACTCAATGTGAATGTTAATACACTTACCTTAAATGGTAAGTGTATGCTATGATGATTGATGCGACAATATTTATGAATGTTATGAATGAATGCTTGTCAGTGCGTGAACGATCTTCGGATATTGCACGTATCGTCAGATAAGGTATTGTGTAGTATGCCTAGTATGAAATATGTATGTATGAAAGTACATAATGAAATGAGTTTGTACGAAAGTATGTTTATATAAAGAAAGTTATGTATGGTTAAAAAGGGAACATGCCCTAATAATATTCGCGAATGTAGGGAACATACCTTAATAATATCTGCGAATGTAGCCCTAATAATATCTGCGAAGGTTATAGGGCGGAATGCTCGTTAAAACGTATATGTATGAATGAAAGTATGTATGTATGTAAGTATGAAAGAAAGAATGAAAGTATGTAAGCATGTAATGAAAGATGAAAATATGTATCTTCAGATACGTATTTATGTAAGTATTTGAATGTAATGTATGTTGCCTGATTAACTAAAACTCACTCAACGTAGCTGACTTTTAGTATGCACGCAGGTAATAGGATGAGGCAGCTAGCTTGAGGAGGACACATGGTAGAAGAATGAGAAGCTGGCATCTGAAGACCTGTGATATTTTTATTAAATAATGTTTTTATGTTGAGAGGCAAGAGGTGATAAGACAAGATTTTAAACGATATGTAATATTATGGTTGAAGTTTATATTCTGCGAAAAATTTTAATTAACTCAGATATTTAGAACGGTGTTTATGAGTAAATCCAAAGCCAAAGTAGGCCATTGGAACTGGGGCCTTAAAAAAATACACAACTTTCATGTAGACAACTTACCCAGAAAGTGAACGGATTGAGAATGACACAAAATATGCAAGAAATTGACTTGTAAAAGTCAAATCGGCTAGAATCATCAAATTAAGCTTCAAGAACATGAGGTGAGGGTGAAAAGGGATGGGTACCGATCTGAAGAAGCCAGAAGTTGTTATATAGGCTAAATTTGGCTTCTTAACCAAGAATTCATATTAATTGTGTATTAATTGTAACAAAATTTTTGGGGGTCAAGAATGTAAATTCGAACAAGATTACAAGAAATATTATACGAATTGAGTTTGGATAGATGGGAATAATTATGCCTCAACACATACGGCTTATATTAGTTAGCTATGATCATAATAAATGCTTGTGGTAACCGACCATAGGCCGCTAGATTGATTAATAATATTGCACCTGAATTTGAAAATAAGAAGGATGGCTATAAATGATAGAGGGTCCTTACTTAGTTAAACAAAATAAAATGTGCGAGTGATAAGAGTAGGTGCATAAATATAATCATAGATTATTAAATTAGAGATAAATATTATTAGGAATTTGAGTTGAGCATAAGAACTTCAAAAATGAATAGCTAAAAATTGAAATCGATGAGGGTGTTCGAGGAATTTAAATCCTTAGTTATGGTTGACTAGGAACATTTAGCCTTGAGCACCTTGGAGGGTTGGATATTCATGAAGATGCTAGATCGGGCTTGGTTGGGTATAAACGGCTCAAATAGGTTGGGCTTAAATGGGTTGCATGGATGAGGTTTGATTGAAATGAGCTTGATGGATTTGGGCTTGCGGTTTTTGGGTTTGATGGGTTTAGCTTAGATTAACTTTATTTTGAATGGACTTGAGCTTGATTCGCGTATACAAGTATAGGGTATACATTGTGAAGATGACTTGGATCACCACAATGGTAGCAAACTTGATATGTCGAGAATGATTGGGCAAAGGGTTGAGTAAAGGGCGAAGTAACGATTTGATTCATAAATGGGTTAAGTTCGGTTGTATGGGTTCACGACATGGGGTGATGACATGGTTATAGTGGTTGCAATTAGAGCAGTGACGACATGGTAAGGTAGTTGGATGGTCAGAATTGTAGTACTACACAAAGGGTATGGTCATAATAAATGCTCGTGGTAACCGACCATAGGCCACTAGATTGACTAATCAATTTGCGCCTGAATTGGAAAATAAGGAGGATGGTTGTAAATGATAGAGGGTCCTTAGTTAAACACAATAAAATGTGCGAGCGATAAGAGTAGGTGCATAAATATAATGATATATTATTAAATTTAAGATAAATAGTCTTGGGAATTTGAGTTGAGCATATGAACTTAAAAAATGAATAGCTAAAAAAGTTGAAATCGATGAGGGTCTTCGGGTAATTTGAATCCTTAGTTGTGGTTGACTTGGAACCTTTAGCCTTGAGCACCATGGAGGGTTGAATATTCTTGAAGATGATCGATCGGGCTAGGTTGGGTATAAATGCTTCGAATAGGTTGGGCTTGAATGGGTTGCATGGATGAGGTTTGATTGAAATGGGCTTGATGAATTTAGGCTTGCGGTTTTTGGGTTTGATGGGTTTGGATTGGGTTAAATTTATTTTGAATGGACTTGAGATTGATTCGCGTATACAAGCATAGGGTACACATTATGAAGATGACTTGGATCACCACAACGGTAGCAAACTTGATATTTCGAGAATGATCGGGTAAAGGGTTAAGTAAAAGTCAGAGTAACGACTTGATTCATAGATGGGTTGAGTTCGGTTTGCATGGGTTCACGACATGGGGTGATGATATGGTTATAGTGTTGCATTAGAGCAGTGACGGCATGGTAAGGTAGTTGGATGGTCAGACTTGTAGGCACTACACAAAGGGTACGGTTTCTTGTTGGGTTTAGATTGAGGGTTATGAGTTGAGGTTTGAGTTGATTAAGGAATAGTTCTTGTGTTTCTTGCTGAGAGTAGCTACAGCTGTGATGGGATCAAGGAGAGTTTGGGGATCACGACTCAATGCGGAGTCTCGAATTTGTATTGGTGGGCCAGAGATGTATGTATCTATTGATGGTTCAAAAGGAGTGGCCAAATGAGGAACTAGAAAACTTGGTTCTTGTAGATGGTGTAGCAAGGTTCAAGATCATGTCGGATATTTCTTTGGTGATGTGGCGGCCAAACAATGGTAACGGTTGTTGTAACGAGAAGACAACCTATAGGGAAAATGGTGTATAAATATATAAGATAGAAGAAATTTTACGAAATACCTGGGTTGGTAGTTGCGTTTGCGATGACATTAACAATTTGGAGTTGGGTGATGAAGTTGGAAAGACTCCCACAATACCTTTTGCATTACGAGAGGACATATTATGGGGACAAAATGTGCAGTTTTTTGAGATGAGGGTTAGTTGTGAAATATATGAAATTGTTGGTAAACTTGAAAATATATCATAAAATTAATCACCAAGTGGCGGATCTAGAAATTTTTTTCACAGGGATCATAATTTTTTTTGGCCGGTATTTAGCTGACTAATGATATTTAATTTTTTTTTCGGGCCGGTTTAGTCGTTAGGGTCTAGTTAAATCCGCATATAATTTTTTCTCTAGTTAGATTCGGTCGTTCCGTTCGGGTCAAATCATGTGGGGGTAATATAAAAGAAAAGGATAATAAAAAACTATCTTATAACAAAAAAATATGCGGGAAACGTAATCAAAAAGACACAACTAAAATATTAGTTCTCTTCAAATTTTCATTTTTCGAAATCTAACCATAAAATAATCTAATTTGATATTCCTAAGCAAGTCATTCTCAATTAAACATGTAAGGCCCCGGTCCCAGTGCCCTACCTGGACATTAGATTTCCTCATAAACACATTTCTAAATATGATAGTGAATTAAAAAATTTCACGGAATAATAATAAAAGTCAACCAATTATTACAAACATGTCACACCCCAATCTATGGCGGAAATGTCGGGGCGTGGAGCTGATTTCCACAGCTCACAAGGTACTATCATGCAATTGTAAAGCGACAATATCTAATTAATTTATTAATTGTCAACGAACATTTAAGTACAACAAAAAATAGAGAAAATTACAATACAAAACCAATTATTCTTGTTTATGTTTAACATCTTAAGGTCATCTCTACGTGAGCTTCGGTTCGATAAGCAATCCAATCTATAACCTGCAAATACGTACAAAATATATATATTTGTCAACAACACATGTTGAGTGAGTAGATTCACCAGTTTTGATACAAAAAAAAATAATAATATATAATGATATAAATAATAGAATAAAAATAAGCAAAACTGTTATCTGTGAGTATAAACAAAGAAAGTGTTAAGCAAGTAATGAGTGTCGGTGAAACCATTGCCAATGCGATCGGGCTCCGGCCACTACGACGGTCGTATGATCATACTATAATGAGATTATGTTGGACCTCTCCGAATGCGATTCAAGTAAACAAGTAAGCAAATAGAAAGTAACAAACAACCATTCAATTGATACACAACACAAAGATCACAGTTTGCGTTTGAGAAATAATAAGATAAATAGTTTGATAAATGGTACGCAAGTGTCCCCAAAACATTTGAAAACAAGTAAAATAGGGGAGTGATTACTCACCTGATTAAATGAGTGAAGTAAAAGTGAGGATGATGTGAGAATGAGAGCAGTTGAACCCCTTCGGGATTCACCGTCAAGGATTCCTAATTAAATATAATACAATATAAATTAATTATAAAAGATATAACACGATTTAAATGATTTAAGATTTCAATGTGATTTGAGTTATGTTGTTTAATATGTTATTTATTAAACGATTGATCTCTACGGTTATTGTTATTTATAGTCTTATAAGTTGTGTAAATTTCTTATTAGTTATTAAATATATAGTGATATTCGACATAAGTTGTGCTAGCGTTAATCATGACTTAAGGATAAGTCAGAATTTAAATGAGATAATCTATACGACAATTTTCTAAGTAGATGACATAATCAATGAGGTGATTTGATATGAGATTTTTGTCGAAACATAACAAATTAAAATGTTAATACCTTAAATTTGAGGGTGATAACTGAGATGTAATTGATAGTTATTGGGGGTATTGAGTTACTTGTGATAAGTTCGTTAATTGATAACGTGATAATCGTGAACATGAGGGAAATTGTTCAAATATTAAGGTATTTAATAATACTTTTATTATATTTGATAGTTTGATGATGTTGTAACATGCGTATGAGAAAATAAACATTAATTGCTCTTGATAATTTGTGAATGTGATAATATGAGTGCAAGATAACCGATTAGATAATTAAATAGTAAATTGTTTAGATGGACTTGTGATAACAGTGTCCCAGTGAGTGAATGATTTGTGTTTCATCATGGGAATGAAAATATTTGTGAGTATGTGAATGAATTGAATCAATAAGTCTTGGTTTAATGTAATTGAATAATTAAGTAATTGAGTCAAATCGTAACTTGTTTCAAATAAAATAAAATAAACAAATAATAAATAACGTAAGTTTCTCGATATATAGGGTTTCCCATGAGCTTGGCCATGATATTTTGTTGGCCCATGAGTATTACGTGCCGTTTTAACCGACCAAACTAAATAGCGAATGACAAATGTAAGTATGAGTAGTTGAAGTATCTCGTATATCACCATACGTGATAATGCTTCAACCAAATATCGTAAATATAATAATTGTGAAAATGAATAGTTGGCGTATCCATGGCGTCCCATGGATTTTTCACCCGACTAGACATTTAAAAAGTAATAAAATAATAAAACACAATAGAAAAAAATGTAACCGTTAACTGATTACGTTAAACACTTAAAATGTAAATGCAAAACTTAGGAAATCCTAAAAGAAATTCCCGTCAACAAAAACAATCAACAAAAATTTAAATGTAAATATATATCATGGGAATGAGGCATTGCCTCGGAACTATAAAAATATTTTGAGGGTGAGACATAGTCTCGGAGTTGTGTGTGCATGACAGTAAAATAAGCATTAAACTAAGCAGTTAAATAAGTACTTAGTCTAGCAGGTAATTACGTAAGCTGTAAACAATTAAATATAACATATAAGGTAAACAAATAGACACGTATGGGGTCCTAAGCATATTTCAAGGACTTTTCTAACGACCTATCTTAAACCTTCGGATCTGATACAAATCTGTCACACCCCAACCTACGGCGGAAATGTCGGGGCGTGAGCTGATTGCCACAGCTCACAAGGTACTATCATGCAATTATAAAGCGACAATATCTAATTAATTTATTAATAGTCAACGAACATTTAAGTACAACAAAAAATAGAGAAAATTACAATACAAAGTCAATTATTCTTGTTTATGTTTAACATCCTAAGGTCATCTCTACGTGAGCTTCGGTTCGATAAGCAATCCAATCTATAACCTGCAAATGCGTACAAAATATATATATTTGTCAACAACACATGTTGAGTGAGTAGATTCACCAGTTTTGACTCAAACAAAATGATAATATATAATGATATATATAATAGGGTAAATATAAGCAAAACTGTTATCTGTGAGTATAAAAAATGAAAGTGTTAAGCAAGTAATGAGTGTCGGTGAAACCATTGCCAATGCGATCGGTCTCCGGCCACAACGACGGTCGTATGATCATACTATAATGAGATTATGTTGGACCTCTCCGAATGCGATTCAAGTAAGCAAGTAAGCAAATAGCAAGTAACAAACAGCCATTCAATTGATACACAACACAAAGATCACACTTTGTGTTTGAGAAATAATAAGATAAATAGTTTGATAAATGGTACGCAAGTGTCCCAAAATATTTGAAAACAAGTAAAATAGGGGAGTGATTACTCACCTGATTAAATGAGCTAAGTAAAAGTGAAGATGATGTGAGAATGAGAGCAGTTGAACCCCTTCGGGATTCACCGTCAAGGATTCCTAATTAAATATAGTACAATATAAATTAAGTATAAAAGATATAACACAATTTAAACGACTTAAGATTTCAATGTGATTTGAGTTATGTGGTTTAATATGTTATTGATTAAACGATTGATCTCTACGGTTATTGTTATTTATAGTCTTATTAATTATAAATTCCCAAATATTTACCCATGATATATAAATTAATTACTTAACTAATTTTAAAGAATTAAGATATAATATATGCTTAAAATATTAATATATAATTAAATAATTAAATTTGCAAATTAATTAAAATAATTTGATTAATATAACTTGAGATATACTCGAATACGAACAAATAATTAATTATGTGTAAATAAATAAATATAACATGCATTAAGATATAAATAGATATTTTGATTAAATCTTTTAACGAAACGCTATTTAATACATCTATTGCATACATAATATATATATATATATATATACATATATATTTATAAAAAAATTATAAAGACGTTCAACGATGAGGAAACACCAATATTGGTGTCGGGTTTTAATAAAGTAACGATGATTCTCAATACAATATATATATGTGTGTGTGTGTGTGTGTGTATACATACGCAAACAAAAGTTTTTAACGTGATTTGACAAGAAACATTACTTCGAGATGTCGGTTTTAATATAATAATGTTAATCTAATAATTATTATAATTTATCATTTATAAAATATAATAATAAAAATCAAAAACTCATAAAAAGAAAATAAACTCTAAAAATTCGGGTGGCCGGGTTCGAACCCGCGACCACCAGTTTCCAACACACAAACACTAACCATCTGATCTACCCAACAATTGAGTTATAGACAGAAAAAGATTAAATATAAACAATTACCCCAAAAACCCCTAAAACTTATATAAACCCTAGATCTGTACTTCGATGATCTGCTAAGATTTGATTAAATTAACTTTAGGGTTAATGAATAACTGATTAAAACGAACTATAATCATATATAAATTACCAGATCTCGTTGCAACTTGATCATCAACGGCGGCCGGGAAGATGACGTTCATACACGATCTTGTAGGACTAGTTGCAGGTAGTTATAAATCAATCAAACGTAGGGTTAGGGTCGCGAGGTTATGGAGATGATTTCCTGTTGCTTAATTGTAATAATAACAATTGCAGATCGCATATCTCTAAATGGGTTTTTGACGGGTTCGTTAAACAAGTTAATGCGAATATTATTGATTGATTTTCCTTAACTAAAAACGTCGGTGAAACACTAATTTGGCATGTCAACGATCTGGAAAATCAATACCATGATTATTACGAGGATTGTGGCTCATGATAATACCTTGGGTCAATAGATACGGGTTTATGGATTCTGGGCTGCTGGGGGTTATGAATCCAGATAAAATATTTAATCACATTTTGCATACTGGTCCCTATAATTTAAATGTGGGTACAAGGAGGGTTAAAACTGGTGTTTAGGGTGAAATATGTATACATTTAAAAGTTATTTTGATGAATTAAATAAATTAATATAATTAACAAAGAAATAAAATATTAATGTCTCGATAAACGCGTTGCATCGTTGATTTAAATTACTCGATAGCTATAACGGTCAGATATTGGTATAAATAAATTAAACGAAAACCCGAGTTGTTACAAAACATCCATAACTTGTCCCTCTTTTTATAAAAAACATAACATAAAAAGTAGTATCAAACATCATGACAAATCTTCAGATGCTAGCCTTTTTCAATCCTGCCATGTGTCCCCTTCAAGCCAGCTGTCTCAGTCTATTTACCTGCGTGCATACTAAAAGTCAGCTACGCTGAGTGAGTTCTAGTAAATACAATCACATACTTACATACATACATATCCGAAGATACATTTTACGTACTTAGCCTGTTACCTTTCTTTAATTCATATATAAGTGCTTCCTTTCTTTCTTTCATACTTTCTTGTTTTATCTTACTTATACATACATAAATATCTCTACGTTTTAAAGTGCATGTCGCCCTATAACCTTCGCATATATTATTAGGGGCTACAACCCTGTAACCTTCACATGTATTATTAGGGTATGTGATCCTGTAACATTCGCATATATTATTAGAGTCTGCAACCCTTCATACAACCATACATTACCTTCTTTATATTTAAATTTATGTACCTTCACACATTCACTTAAAATTTTCCATAACTTTCATATACCATTCATACATCATTCGTAAAAACAATAACATACCACACTATTACCTGGTGGAACATGCAATATCCGAAGATCGTTCACGTACCGTCAAGCATTCATTCATAAATAAAAGCATAGAAGGCATACACTTACCACTTAAGGTAAGTGTATTAACTGATCACATCGAGTATGCATACAGCCCTGAAAACATAACAAGGAAATAGTTCTAGGAACTCACCTGAACTCGGTTCCTCTCAGAGTTAATGGTAACTCCTTTCTTTAACTAGGCACGACTAACTGTATAACAATTACACGTATGAATTAACTATCACTAGCCATATCGTATTTCTAGTTTCATATAACCCTCACGAACGGGGATCCCGGGTCAGCGCCCCTGGCAGCGGGGTTCTATGGGCGGCAGCCCCTAGTGGGGTCCGAGGGGTAGAGCCCCTGGCTAGGGTTAAGCTGCAAGGACAGCTTGGAAATTTTTTTATTTTCGTTAAAGGCCCTTTACTAAAATCTCACTAGAATTATTATTTTATTATTTTATTTGCCACTCATTCATTATCTAGTTCCCTAACGAATGGAGCTCATTCGTTGCTTCTTAACAAGTGTGTTCCTTCATAACGAATGGCCGCTTATGGGTTTTCACGACGAATGGACCTTTATACCGAATGAACTTATATAGCGAATGGACTTTCTTAGCGAAGGGACTTATTCTCCTGACTAACGAATGGACCATCCTACGAATGAGGGTTCATTCATCGGTCCTCCCTAACAGATGGGTTCATTCGTCATCTCTCCGTAAGGAATGGGCTAACGAATGTAGCTCATTCGCTACTTCTTCCTTAATGAATGGGCGTGACCCCATTCGTTGCGCGCGCATAGGGTTCAGGAATCTGATAGAATGCCTGATGTCCTTTCATCGTATTCCCAAACATTCCTCCAATCATTAGCGCCGCCTTTCCGGCGCCGTCATCACCGGAAAATTGGGATCTCGCCGGAAAAGCGAGATCTCACTCGTTTTTCCACCGTTTTTCATCCCGTTTGATCCGGATCCGAGCTGGGTGACCCCTAAGCTCGTCTTTCGATTGGTTTATATCTGATTCCATCCAGATCTGGTGACTTGAACAGTTGAGGGTGCCAGTTCATGGTTTCGCGACTAGATCTAGCAGGTTTGAATCTATACAAGATCAGAACATCATTACCTCGGATCGGGATCGGTTCTTCTTCTTGGTTTCGGCTAGGGTGAGGAGGGGTAGAGAGAGAACTTAAGTGTGTGTGTTTTGGTGGTGTAAAATGAATGAATGAATGAGATAAATGGGCAGATTATGGTTTATATATTTATGGATCATGGGTCATGGGTCTAAGCCCATAGTCTTTCTTTCTACCTTACAAATCCAAGTCCATTACCCACATTTATTTAACCCAACACAAGCCCAACTCATAATAATTAATATTGTTATTTTATTAACCAAGACAACAAACAGGTTGTTACAAGTCGATCCTCCTTAAAAGAGGTTTCATCCCCGAAACCTAATTATCACTTAAACAATTTTGGATAAAACTTCTGCATCTCTTCGTCAAGTGGCATCCGATCCTTTACGATGATTTCATATCACTTTCACCAAAGGGTGACTTTGTGACGGAGTTGCTTCTCCTTGCGATCAACGATCTCTACAAGGTGTTCGATATCGTTTAACTGTTCATCAACCTCAATGTCTACTAATGGCACATGTGACGTGTCATCAGCTAGGCATTTTTTCAAATGAGAAACATGAAAGGTAGGATGAATTCCTTCTATCTCCTCGGGTAAATCTAGCTTGTAAGCTACTTCACCCACATGATCTACAATCTTAAATGGTCCAATGTACCTTGGGCTTAACTTTCCTCTCTTCTTGAAACAAATATTTCCCTTCCAAGGCGAGACCTTGAGCATCACATTGACACCAACGTTAAACTCGATCGGTCGTCGCCGCTTATTAGCATATGACTTCTGTCAGTCTTGAGCATTTTTCATTCTTGCCTTGATCTGACCAAACCTTGACGAGGTTTCTTGCATAACTTCCAAAATTCCAATCTCTTTCTGACCAATCTCTCCCCAACATACAAGAGTTCTACAACATCTACCGTATAGCATCTCGAACGACGGCATACCAATACTCGAATGGTAGCTGTTGTTATAGGAGAATTCTGCAAGATGCAGATGATTATCCCAACTTCCTCCAAAATCTAATACACAAGCACGCAACATATCCTCAAGGGTTTGTAGTCCTTTCAGACTGCCCATCTGTTTGAGGATGATACACCGTGCTGATGTGTAGTCTTATTCCCATAGCTTCATGGAACTTCTTCCAGAATCTTGAAGTGAAACGAGAATCTCTATCAGACATGATCGATAATGGCACTCCATGCTTAGTAACGACTTCCTTTATGAATACATTTGCTAACATTTCTGACGAGATAGCCTCTCATATAGGAAGAAAGTGAGCACTTTTCGTTAAACGATCCACAATCACCCAAATGGTATCATGATGCTTAGCTGTGCGGGGTAGCTTAGTTATGAAATCCATGGTGATGTGTTCCCATTTCCATTTAGGTATCTCCAAGGGCTGCACCTTCCCATAAGGCTTCTGGTGTTCAGCTTTGACATGTAAACAAGTTAGGCACTTACTAACAAAGTCTACGACATCATTCTTCATATCCGGCCACTAATAAGCTCTCTTCAGTTCTTGATACATCTTGGTGGATCCCGGATGAATTGAGTATCTTGGCTTGTGAGCTTCATCTAAGTTTCGACCTTTAAGATTTCCATGGCGTGGAATCCACATATGGTCAAACCTAGTCTTAACAACACGAGTGTTTTCCATCAGCTCGTCTTGTTGCCCGAAAATTCTTTCCTTATTCATTAATCCTTCATTGGTGAGCACCTCAGACTGCGCTTCGATGATTTCTTCGAAGAGATCTGAGTTAATGATTAACTTATATGACTTCAAGGTTGCAGTGACTTCTTCATTCTTACGGCTTAGCGCATCGACGACCACATTAGCTTTACCTGGGTAGTACTTGATATCACAGTCATAGTCCTTTATCAACTCTAACCATCTTCTTTGTCTAATATTTAGCTCCTTCTGCTCAAAGAAGTATTTCAAACTTTTATGATCGGTGTAGATAGTACACTTTGTACCATATAAGTAATGCCTCCAAATCTAGGGAGCATGTACTACTTCTGCTAGCTCTAGATCATGCATCGGGTAAGTACTCTCATGAACCTTCAACTGTCTGGATGCATAAGCTATCACTTTTCCTCATTGCATCAACCCGCAACCTAACCCACGATGCGAAGCATAAGTACAAACAACCAAACCCTCATCTGCATCGGGTAGAGCAAGGATTTTAGCTTGTGTGAGCCTTCTCTTCAATTCCTTAAAAGTCCACTTGAAACTTACCCTAGCTGAATACTACTGTCTTTCGGGTCATTCCGGTCAATGGTGTGACTATCTTGGAGAAGCCCTCAATGGATCTCCTATAATAGCCAGCCAACCCTAAGAAGCTTCGTATATCAGCCGGGTTTTGCGGAGTCTTCCAGTTTGTTATTGCTGAAATCTTAGCTGGGCCACGATAATCCCTTTAGGATTGACCACGTGCCAAGAAACTGCACATCTCGCAACCAAAATGCACATTTTGAAAACTTAGCATACAACTTCTCTTCCTTCAAAACCTCTAATACTTCTCTTAAATGCGTAGCATGGTCAGACTCGCTCTTTGAATAAATCAATATATCATCAATAAAAACGATGACTGACTTGTCTAACATCAGCCGACATACCCTATTCATCATGTTCATAAATGTTGCAAGAGCATTCGTTAGACCGAACGACATCACGAGAAATTCATAGTGTCCAAACCGCGTTCGAAACGCTGTCTTAGAGATGTCTGCCTCTTTCACCTTCAGCTGGTGATAGCCTGATCTAAGGTCTATCCACGAGAACTAACTCGAACCTTGTAGTTGATCAAACAAATCATCAATCTGCGGCAACGGATATCTCTTCTTCACTGTAAGCTTGTTCAACTCTCGGTAGTCTATACACATTCTCATGCTTCCATCCTTCTTCTCAACGAACAACACTGGTGCGCCCCACGGGGAAACACCCGGTCTTATAAAACCTTTTTCGAGGGGTTCTTGCAGTTTGGACATCAATTCTTTCATCTCGGATAGCGCCAGACGGTTCGGTGCTTTTGCGACGGGTTGGACTCCTGGTATTAAGTCTATTTGGATATCTATCTCACACTCCGGTGGCAACCCCGGAAGGTCCTTAAGGAACACTTCTGGATAGTCACACACAACAGGAACATCCTTCACTTCTCTCGCCCCGGCCGTAGCTTTGACGACATACGTCAGGTAAGCACCGCACTCTCGCCTTAACAATCCTTCAACTTTTATCATGGAAATGACATTAAGCCCTAAACTTTCTTTATAAGCATAAACTGTCACCGTACCACCATCAAGGACTTTAACCTTATCAACCAACTCTTACACACTATCTGAGCCTTAAACTCAGATACCCAATCCATGCCCAAAACCACATCGAATCCTCCTAAGGTCATAACATACAGGGTAACAGGGAACTCACGTCCCTCTAACTCTATCTTACAATCTTTAACCATTCTCATCATCCTAACTGAGGTCTCACAAGAAGTTTCTACTATAATGGTTTCAGGCACATGACAGCATTTCAATTTTGCTAACTTACTAAATGTCGTAGCCACAAACTTTTATTTGCACCTGAATCGAGAAATACTAAAGCGGTAATATTGTTTACTAGAAACGTACATGTCACGACATCAAGGAACTGCTTGGCCTGTTCTTGAGTCAGCATGTAGGCTCTAGTCTTCAGACTTGATGGTTCAACATCTTTCTTTCCACTTCCTCCAGCTTCAGTACATTCCCTGGCCATGTGGCCCGTCTTGCCACATCGGAAACATGTTGGTTTCTCACTGCAGTCATGAGCATAGTGCCCCACCTTCCCGCACTTGTAACAGACATTTGATCCAACTCTGCACTCTCCTCTATGCTTCCACATTTGTGGAAAACATCAGTCCCAACACCCCGATTGCACTCACCACCGTGCATCGTACCACATGTCCTACATGACCTCTTCTCCCACACCTTCTGCTTCTTATTATACATGGGGTTACACAACTAAGTACCGGTCATTTAGCATGAGCAACCCATTTATTCTCCTTTTTCTCTTCTAAAACCACATCGTTCACTGCCAGGTCATCGTAAACCATCTCTACGAGTTCGACAGCAGAGTCAAAGGTAACAGGTTTACTCGCCCTGAATAAGGTGCAGACATTCTGTGGAAGTCCTCTGATATAGCATTTGATCCTTTTCACTTCAGTTTTCACCATATCAGGCACCAACCTAAACATGCGGTTGAATTCAGTAGTATACTCGCGGTGTGTCATTTTTCCCGCCTTCATATTCAAAACCCTAATCTCAGCCCTTTCGACCTCAGCATCAGCACAAAAACGTTTCATGACCAAATCCATCAGGTCATCCCACCTCATGGCCTTAATTTCTTCTCGAGTATTCCTCTGCTCTACCGACTCTCACCAGTATATAGCTTCATCTCCGAGCGATTGGGTGGTATAACCCACTGCTTGATCAGGACGGCACTCGCTAATTCGGATAACCTTGTCCATGGCGGTTATCCATTGGAGAGTAGTGATTGCGTCCCCCAAACCAGTCATCTTCGGTTGGTTGCAACCTTAGAACGATTTGTAGTTACACCCACCGCGGCCTCTCTTTCTCTCATCAACTTTTACAGATAGAACTTCACTCGAATCACCTTCCCTATCATCAGCTTTCTTACTGTCATCACCTGCCCTTACAGCGGTCCTCACATGGCTTCCGGCAGACTATTTAGGCTGCAGGTTCTTCACTTAAACAGCTACATCTTGATCAATGGCGGCCTGAACCACAGAATCAAGTTGATACCCTTCATTTTTGCTTGGATTTCGCCCAGTTTCACTTCCTTTCTCCCATGTGTTAGTAACTGGTTCTACTGAAGGTTCTCAGACAATATGTGGTCTGCCATGACGTCCAGTTCGACCTCCTTGACCAACAACCTTTCTTGCTCCAGCTATTCGTATTCAATAAGTAAACACAAACGTCATAACTCAAGGAACTATTTAGTACAAGAAGAGTAAGGCTAACAGGTAATAACAGTTGCCAGCTGTGATAAGCTGATCATGTTAGTTTTCGTGTCCTATACACTTCCCTTTGTGAGTTCACTTGTGCTAGTTCTACTTTTAGCAGTTAGGAAATCAAACAGTTCGTATCATCATATAATCCAATCTCTAGCAATTAAGCTAACTTCGTTAAACATTCATACGTTACACTTAAAATTAATCATGTATTTTACCTTTACTTAGCTTGCTCGAGTGACACATGATTTTCTTGAACTGGCATCTTCTTTCTTTTCTTTCTTAAGTCCATTCTTCGTTCGAGTCTAAGCATGTAGGATGCTTAATTCTCTCGGACCTATGCTCTGATACCAACTTGTAAGGCCCCGGTCCCGGTGCGCTACTTGGACGTTGGATTTACTCATAAACACAGTTCTAAATATCGGAGTGAATTAAAAACTTTCGCGGAATAATGATAAAAGTCAACCAATTATTACAAACATCCATAACTTGTCCCTTTTTTTTAAAAAAAAAAACATAACATAAAAAGTAGTATCAAACATCATGATAAATCTTCAAATGCCAGCCTTTTCCAATTCTGCCATTTGCCCCCTCAAGCCAGCTGTCTCAGTCTATTTACCTGCGTGCATACTAAAAGTCAGCTACGCTGAGTGAGTTTTAGTAAATACAATCACATACTTACATACATACGTATCCAAATATACATTTTACGTACTTATCATGCTACCTTTCTTTCATTCATATATAAGTGCTTCCTTTCTTTCTTTCATACTTTCTTTTTTTTATCTTACTTATACATACATAATTATCTCTACGTTTTAAAGAGCATTTCGCCCTATAACCTTTGCAGATATTATTAGGGTCTGCAACCATGTAACCTTCGCATATATTATTAGGGTATGCAACCATGTAACCTTCGCATATATTATTAGGGTATGCAACCATGTAACCTTCCCATATATTATTAGGGTATGCAACCCTGTAACCTTCGCAGATATTATTAGGGTTTGCAACCCTTCATACAACCATACAATACCTTCTTTATATTTAAATTTATGTACCTTCACACATACACTTAAAATTTTCCATAACTTTCATATACCATTCATACATCATTCGAAAAAACAATAGCATACCACACTATTACCAGGCGGTACATGCAATATCCGAAGATCGTTCACGTACCGTCAAGCATTCATTCATACATAAAAGCATAAAAGGCATACACTTACCACTTAAGGTAAGTGTATTTACTGATCACATCGAGTATGCACACAACCCCTAAAACATAACAAGGAAATGAGTCTAGGAACTCACCTGAACTCGGTTTCTCTCAGAGTTAATGGTAACTCCTTTCTTTAACTGGGCAAGACTAAGTGTATAACAATTACACGTATTAATTAACTATCACTACCCATATCATATTTCTAGTTTCATATAACCCTCACAAACAGGGGTCCGGGGGCAGCGCCCCTAGTAGCGGGGTTCTATGGGCGGCAGCCCCTAGCGGGGTCCAAGGGGCAGAGCCCCTGGCTGGGTTAAGCTGCCAGGTCAGCTTGAAAAATTTTTTAATTTCATTAAAGGTCCTTTACTAAAATCTCACTGGAATTTCTATTTTATTATTTTATTTGCCACTCATTTGTTATCTAGTTCCTTAACTAATGGAACTCATTCGTTGCTTCTTAACGAGTGTTTTCCTTCATAACGAATGGACTCATTCGTTACTTCATAACGAATGGCCACTTATGGGTTTTCATGACGAATGGACCTTTATAAAGAATGAACTTTCATAGCGAATGGACTTTCTTAGCGAAGGGACTTATTCGCCTGAATAATGAATGGACCTTCCAACGAATGAGGGTTCATTCGCCGGTCCTCCCTAACGGATGGGTTCATTCGTTATCTCTCCGTAACGACTGGGCTAACGAATGTAGCTCATTCACTACTTCTTCCTTAACGAATGGGCGTGACCCCATTCGTTACACGCGCCTAGGGTATAGGGCATCTGATAGAATCTTAGATGTCCTATCATCGTATTCCCAAACATTCCTCCAATCATTGGCGTCGCCTTTTCGGCGCCGGAAAACCGGGATCTCATCGGAAAAGCGAGATCTCTCTCGTTTTTTCACCCTTTTCACCGTTTTTCATCCCGTTCGATCCGGAACCGAGCTAGGGTGACCCCTAAACTCGTCTTTCGATTGGTTTATACCCGATTCCATCCGGATCTCGTGACTTGGACGGTTGAAGGTGTCGGTTCATCTTTTCACGACTAGATCTAGCGGGTTTGAATCTATACAAGATCATAACATCATTACCTCAGATCGGGATATGTTCTTTTTCTTGGTTTTGACTAGGGTTAGGAGGGGTAGAGAGAGAGCTTAAGTGTGTGTTTTGGTGGTGTAAAATGAATGAATGAGATAAATGGGTAGATTATGGTTTATATATTTATGGATCATGGGTCATGGGTCTTAGGTTTAAGCCCCATAATCTTTCTTTCTTCCTTACTAATCCAAGTCCATTACCCACATTTATTTAACCCAACACAAGCCCAACTCATAATAATTAATAGTATTATTTTATTAACCGAAACAGGAAACGGGATGTTACAAAACATATACAACGATCGTTTAAATTCTCATAACCCATCTAATTAAGTAAATCATAATAAACGTACTTCATCACCCAAAAAATTTTAGAGTTAGATATCTATAGCCAAATATTAAACAAATACAACTATTGTTTCTCTTTCATTTTGTTAAATTTCATGACGCAAATTCTTTTTTCATTGAGGTCGGAAATTTACCACTGTATTAACATCCAATAAATTTTCAGTTGGAGGTGGTTCACATAATTATCTAGCATAACAATAAACATTAAAAGAAATTAATTAAAATAATAAATCATTCACTAGAAAAAAAATAATAAAAAAAATAAACCTAAGCAAGGGAAAAATAAAAAGTTTGTCTACTATTATATCTTAATTAATAAAGATAAAAATAGATAACTAATAAATGTTATGATTTGTTTTCACGACACATTACTTTTAATACTATCAAACTTTTTTCACATCTCAAATAAATTAAATTCCACTTTTAATAGTCATGTCTTCTTCTATCTCTTGACTTGCACTCTTACCAATTTACTCCGGTGACTTTTACAAGTTACTGGAATACTTCCAGAATTTCAAGTTTAATCTTTTCTTTTCATCTTACATTCTCATTATTTTCACAGTGGTCGATATCAAAATTTCACAGAGATTGGTCGGGATTTTAACACTTATATAACACTAAATAAAATTTTCTCACAGTGGACGGTCGACCCTCGTACAACCATAGTAGCTCCGCCCATGTAATTACCATAATTACTTATAACTGAGGTTGTAGGCAAACTTAAAAACTGAATAAATTATGAAATAAATCAATGAGTTATAATTGAGGTTGAGATTGAAACATTAACTTAATATGATGGTAAACAAAGTTTAAAGAAACCGGATTTTGTGAGAAGATCAAATCATTCATGATCAAGATGAAAAATAATTCAAAGTTTCAATTTTTTTTTATTTTTTTTTTTTGCTTTTAGATTGAGAAATTCAAGAGAAATAACTTAAAATAATAAAAATATGGCTCTATTTAAAAATTGAAACTTTAATAATTAATAGTAACAAAATAGAATTCCGCTTGAAAATTTAAATGTTAAAACCGCATCATTTAAGAACCTATTAAGGTAACTTGTGAGATTTCAAATCTCTTGAGATAGAAGTTCAATAATATATAATAATCAACACTACACGAAATATGACTATAATAATAATGAGTAACATGAAATAATTTGTGAAACCTGAGGAGATAGCTTGCACATAAATAAAATTGTAACATTGAAATTATGAATTTGAGATGGGATAAATTCAAAATAAAAAATTGGAGTATTAAAATAAATGTTTGAAATTAAATATAATATAAGGAAGATTATTGGAGTATCCACGAATTACGAAGGATTTTCGTATCTCCACAAAATCGTTATAAATAAGATAAATTAAGAAAATTGAATTATCTATGGTTTATCATGAAAATTAAATAAACCGCGAATATTCAGTTAATAGTGAACATGAAAATGGTTGGTGAAATGATATAATGAATTAAAATAAAAGCGAGGGGTCAGAAATGCATGATTACCATGATTATCCGAACAAACTAGCAAAGTCATCATTAAAGTTTATAAATTGAGACATTCATGATTTCGCAAGATAATTGAAATAGTATACCAAAAATCGAGGTAGTGCATTGAAATATTCACAAACCACCGTGAAATTTCAACTAAATAACGAATTTTAATACAATGAAAATGGATCGTTGAGATACCGATAGGCCACCATAGGTTTCCAATAAAAATCACCAACATGCCATAAAATGAAATGAGTAATTGAGTTATCGATGGATCATCATGAAAATTCAATTAAAAAAGAAAATTTAATTTAGTAGAGGATCTTAAATTTAAATGATGTAAATTCATTAATATAATTCCAATATTGAAATTTCAACATAAGGATTGATAATAAAAATAACGAAAATGAGTTGAGAAATCTTATAGCGACATCGTGAAAGCAATTTGAAGGTTTGAAAACGGGTAGTTGGGATACCAAACCACACGTCTTTAGAAAAGAAATTAATATATGAGAGGAAGTAGAATTTATTCATGTATCACCGTGGATTTCTTTCAACAAAATGAGTAACTAAGATTTATAACAATAATGATAATCAATATTAAACTTTAATTGTTGAAGCATCCATGCATCATCATGTATTTGATGCTACAACAAAATTTAAATAAAATTTTAAATGATAATAGAATAACTTTGAATTTGAGGATAAAGGTTACATAAAATACATTAAAACTCCAAACAAAGCGTGATATGAATTTCTTGAAATTCGATGATGGGTCGGATTTTAAGAATTTGAAATAACGTGAATAATGTGAGACTAAACTAAAATAATTGGAGGATTTTAAAATATTGTAAATTATTTAATAATTAAATAATTTGTGGTTTTTTGAAATCTTGCGGGTAATTCAATAATAAAACAAAGTGAATAAATGAAATATGAATCGTAAAGAAAATATTGATTTTTATTCAAAAATTTTGAACTTTCCACGAATTAACATAACATTTTGTGTTCAAACAATTAAGTCAAGTAAAATGATTAAATAAATTCAATTTTGATGAGTTACGCCTACCATGAGACTTCAATGACATTTTAAGTGGCCCAACTAATTAATGAATCATTGAGATAAGAGAGTTGAACCGCACGTGAGCATGCCGTGACATTTTAATTGTTTCAACTTTGCTTATTATATTATTAAAGTATTAAAAAAATAAATTACATTTTGTTTTATAGGTTGGAGTATATATAACTAGCCAGAGGCAAGGATCAAAGGCGAGGAACAAAGAAAATGAAACAAAGTAACAAGGCCAACAACAAAGACAAACTAGATGTTACAATGCGAAATTAAGAAAACCAAAACTACACCATTTCTTCAAATCCAAGTTTGGGAGTTTTGCTCTACTTTTGGTCCAAAAGAAAGACGTTGCGTTGATCTCCCCCATTGCATTAGCAACCGAGTATCTTCAATTATTGAAAATCGTGTTGTTTGTAATTCTCCACATAATGGTAAAAGTTGTAGAGAAAATATATTGAATAACCGTCTCGTGACTTTTATTGAGCCTTAATTTAGAAGGGTATTCAGGTTTCTCCCTTAGCTGATCAAAACCACACGCGCCAATAAGTTTAACACAAAAAAGAATATGAGCCCAAACCAAGGGCACAAAATGGCACCTATTTAAAATATGATTTGCGGTATCTTCCCCACTCGAGCATGCCTCACAACATAATGTTTACATCACGATGCCTCTTGTATGTAGCGCCATTCGTGTGAAAATTCGATTTAGCAAGACCTGCCAAAGAAAACAATTGACCTTTAACGAGACCTAGGTAAACCACTTGTGAGGATATGAGGATGTAGCTAGGTTTGAGTCCAAATCTCTCTGAACGTTATAAATCTTAAACTCCTCCAAGCTTATCCCATTCCACCGCCACGTATCTTCTTTTGTAGGACAAACCAAATATTAATCAAATAAATGCAAAGTTGCCATTGACTTGTGTCCCAAACTATAAGGCCGCGTTCCTGGTACCCTACATTAGCGTTGGATTTACTCATAAACACGATTTTAAATATCAGAGTTAATACAAACTTTTGCGAAATAATTAAAACTCAACCATTCATTACAAAACATTCACTTGTCTTTTAAATAAAACACAACATAGTTTATTAAAACATCATGAAAATCTTCTTTGGATGTCAGTCCCTTCAGATCTTGCCATGTGTCTTCCTCAAGCTAGATGTTTCAATCTTACCTGCGTGCATACTAAAAAGTATGCTACGCTGATTGAGTTTTAGTTAAGACAGGTAACATACAATACATTCACATACTTACTTATACGTATCCGGCAATACATATTACTTACTTAACATGTTCATTATTTCTTTCACATATACATTCTTTCATTCTTATTTTCATACTTACATACATGCATAATTATATATATGTTTAAGAGCATTTCGCCCTATAACATTCGTAGATATTATTAGGGTCTATACCCTACATTCGCAGATATTATTAGGGTCTGTTCCTACATTCGCAGGTATTATTAGGGCCTCTTCTGTAAGGCCCCGAACCCGGTAGCCCTACTTTAACGTCGGATTTACTCATAAACACAGTCCTTCAAATCAGAGTTTATTAAAACTTTTCGCGGAATATAAAACATAAATCATTTATTACAAAACATTAAATCTTTTCTTTGATACCATAACACAAAACTCTATATTCAAAACATTTTTACTTCTTTCTTCAGATGCCAGCCGTTCAATCCATGCCGTGTGTCATCCTCATGCTAACTCTATAACCAGCTCACCTGCGTGCATACTAAAAGTCAGCTACGCTGAGTGAGTTCTAGTTAATCGATCGCCATACAATACATACACATACATACATATCCGTAGATACATATCCATACTTCACTAGTTACCCTTCTGTTCTACATACATACTTGCTACCACACATACATACATATCTACAATCACTAACCTCAGTCTACCGAGAGTATGTTCATAGCTCACCGTCTATACCTGTACTCAAGGTCATGAACACGTACAAGGTTCGCAATCCTTACCTATGTTCACCATTTATGATACGTACAAGGTTCGCAGTCCTTCTCTATACCATAATACATCCACAACACGTACAAGGTTCGCAGTCCTTCCCTATGTTGCAACCTAACTCATAGCACGTACGAGGTTCGCAGTCCTCCCCTATGCTACAAAACCAGCACGTATAAGGTTCACAGCCCTTTCCTATGCTGACATACATTCACAACACGTACAAGGTTCGCAGTCCTTCCCTATGTTGCAACCTAACTCATAGCACGTACGAGGTTCGCAGTCCTCCCCTATGCTACAAAACCAGCACGTATAAGGTTCACAGCCCTTTCCTATGCTGACATACATTCACAACACGTACAAGGTTCGCAGTCCTTCCCTATGTTGCAACCTAACTCATAGCACGTACGAGGTTCGCAGTCCTCCCCTATGCTACAAAACCAGCACGTATAAGGTTCACAGCCCTTTCCTATGCTGACACCTATCTACATTACGTATAAGGTTCGCAGTCCTTATCTACGTTTACATATATCATCTACTTCACGTATAAGGCTCGCAGTCCTTAACTACGCCATTACCAGCCGAGTCTATGTCCGACAGAAGCTAGAGGGATTTGCCATCCTAAGTTACTATGTCGAACGTAGAACTCACATGCCATTCGTGTACCTATACACACATACTTACATTATAACATAAGAACACTCTAGGCATTCTTTACCTCATTCATTTAACAACCATACCCCTTGTCGACACGTGCAATATCCGAAGATCGTTCACGCCCCGACAAGTATTCATATGAAACATTCATACATCTTCGATATATAATATTCGTACCTTTATTTTTAACCTGACAGTACGCGCAATATCCGAAGATCGTTCGCGTACCGATCAGCAATCATTCATATCTATCACACATATCACATATGACATACACTTATCACCTAGGATAAATGTATTAACAACACATCGAATATGCACACAGCCCCGAAAACATAACAAGGAATGGGGCTAGAAACTCACCTGAACACGGTTACGTTCTCCGTTGATCGTAATCCCTTTCTTCAGTTGTGCACGGCTGACTGTATAACAAGTATACATATCAATTTAACTATCACTACTTATAACATCTTTCTAGTATTAATTACTACCCACAACGAACGGGGGTCCGGGGGGCAGCGCCCCTGGCAGCGAGGTCTAGGGGCGGCAGCCCCTAGCAGGGTCCAAGGGGCAGAGCCCCTGGCTGGGGTCGAGCTGCCAGGTCAGCTTGGAAAAATTTTATTTCCAATAACTGTCTTAACACATTTTCCATTAGGTTTTTAATTTATTTTCAAAACGAACTTCACTTTAGGCGAAGTTAAAACTCGGGCGAACTTGGCTTCAGGCGAAGTTAAACCTTAGGCGAACTTGGCTTCAGGCGAAGTTAAACCTTAGGCGAACTTGGCTTTAGGCGAAGTTAAACCTTAGGCGAACTTGGCTTCAGGCGAAGTTATCCTTATGCGAAGTTACGCTTGAAGGCGAAGTTACGCTTGAAGGCGAAGTTCATCAGGCGAACTTAATCTTGCAGGCGAAGTTATCGCGCTGCAGATCTGTTTGCCCATAAATCCTTCGTTTCTTAGCCAAATAACTCGATTTTGGTACCCACGGAATCGTATGATCGGCGCCTACAAATCCCAACCATCAAATCGGCCTAAAATCGACGTTTTAGGGGTCCGATTTGGGCAGTTTGGGTTTCGGGTCCGGTTAACCCATCCAATCCTAACCATTTTCAGTAATATTAGCTTTGTTGGATTTGTTCTTACCTTACCAACTCAGATCAATCAACAAAATCTCGGGTCTCGGCTTCGAATCTTGATCGGTTAGAATGTGCGTGTTTTGGGTGTGTGAAGAAATAGATGTAAATGAAGATATTTTTGGGATTTTGGGGGTATTTATATCCCTGAAATCCCATTCTTATTTAACCCATCTCAATTAATCCACGTCCAAGACCCGCTCCCAACCCGATACTAATTAATTACGCGAAAACACTAAACATAACTTCCTTTATTCATCATTAAAATTTTTAGGATGTTACATCTTCCCTACATTCACAGATATTATTAGGGTCTGTTCCCTACATTCACAAATATTATTAGGGTCTATTCCCTACATTTTTCAAATATCATTAGGATCTGTTCTCTTTCTTAGTACTATCATTCATACGATTTCATACATACCCTACTTTATCATTCATACATACTATATACACAATCATACATTCTAACAATTACCTTCCTTGGTGATACGTGCAATATCTTAAGATCGTTCACGTACTGACAAGCATTCATTTATAACCTCGATAACAATCACACATATCATATATGGCATATACTTACCACTTAAGGTAAGTGTATTAATTATTCACATTGAGTATGCACACAGCCCCGAAAACATAACAAGGAAATGGGGCTAGAAACTCACATGTAAGCGATTCCTTTCTGAGTTTATGGTTATGCATTCTTTAGCTGTGCACAGCTAACTGTGTATTAATCATAATATCAATTAACTACTTCTAGATATACCATACTTCTAAGTTATTGTAGCCCCTAGCGGGGTTCAAGGGGTAGAGCCCCTGGCTGGGGTTAAATTGCCAGAAAAAAATTTATTTTCATTAATAAGTCTTTACTTAAAACCTTATCAGAAAACTAAAGCTCAATTATTTAATCGAATCAAATCTTCTATCGTTTACATACGTATACGCTGTTTATCTTTCATTTATTTAAAATCACTTTAAGTCCGTATATGTCCACTAGCGTATAAGTTACTATTGACGTATAAGTTGTCTAGCGTATAAGTCATCCTTAGGCGTATAAGGTGTTCCAACGAATAGGCTGTTCTGGCATGTAAGTTGTTCCAACGTATAAGTCATACATATATGGCATATACATACACGGCGTATATGTATATACGGCATACATGCTTACACGTTGCATTCATACTTACACGCTGCCTTCATACTTACATGTTGCGTACATACATATACGACTAAGTACACTTATGCGCTGATTAGGCTTATACGCTGCATAAACTTATATGCGTATAAGTCTGTTCAGCTCCTTTATTTACTCGTTTTTGAGGTTTTTCATCAATTTCGCCGTCGTCGGCCGCCGTTAACCACCATGATTGATCGGGGTTTGATTGTTTATGACTCGGGTAGCTTCAGGGTGTTCAGATCTGAGCTAAGGTGATCCTTAAGCTCGTTTTTGGTTGATTAAATGCTCGAATAAAGCTAGATCTAGATTCAACGGCTCATATGACATCAAGGGGCTGTAGTGTTGGGTTCTAATATATTGGGTTAGCTGAGATGAATGATTTCTTACATTCGGTTGGTCTCTGATCGTTGAATATGGTAGAGTTTAGAGTGTTTGGCTTAAGTGTGTATTTTTGATGGTGTAGGCTACGGTGTAGAATGAACGGAAATGAAAAGGATTAGGATTTAAGGGTTATATACTCCTTAAGCCCATGGACCTTAGGGTCATCTTTTCTTTTTAGTCCATAATTAATTAAAGCCCAATATCCCTTTTATCTTATTATTTTGTTACTATCTCTACCAACTCAAATTAATTCCTCCAACGAAATTAATATATATTACTATTATTCTAGGAAATTTCGGGATGTTACACAAACAGTTTGCAAGGGTCTTCTACCACACACAACCAAATTACCATATTATTTACGGAAGAGTATTTATCACTCACAAGGAAATTCTTCTTTCCTCGAGATGAGACATAACCAAAAATCTCTCTCTTCAACATAAAGTAATCCGCCCATTTGTCGATCCACAACAGAGTTTTATTCCTGGAACCGATTTGTATTTTCATTCTATCCTCCGAGATTAAAATCATGTTGCCCCGAATGTCTTTAATATGCCCAAGATTTTTCTAAATGCCGCCAAACTCTGCTTAACGAGAATAGGCTCCCACTTCCGAATACTTTGATACAAACTTGAAATATTGTAATCCAAAGTCGAGAGCCTTCCATCTTGAAGCAAAATATCCATTTACTTAAAAGGGCAATATTTTGCCGATCTAAGACTACCAATCCTGAGCCCTCCCTTCTTCTTTGAGCTAAACACTTTGTCCTAAGCAACCCAACAAATCTTTTTATTTTCCAGGTTACCTCTCCATAAGAATTTTTGCCTTATTTGTTCGAAATTTTTAGCACTTGTTCAGGTGTTCAGAAAAAAGAGAAATAATATGTGGCTAAACTGCCCAAACTGTCTTAGTGAGAGTTACTCGCCCACCAAAAGATAACGTATTTGCCTTTGACGATGTAAGTCTATTTCTTAATCTTTCAACGATCGGATCCCAACTCCTAATCATCTCATGTTTGCTCTGATCAGCAGCACGAGATAAATAGAAGGAAACTTATGGTCTTTCAAAAATTAAATTACATGTATCAATCATTTGTACCTATGGTGTTTCAAGAATTTGTACTATTTAACATGCATCAATCAAAGCCATGTTTCTCAAGTTTTCCAACAGTATTCATATGTGGTAAATATATGGTATTGTTAGTTTCGGATATTTTCTCGTTAGTATTAGCCTTTCGAAAAAATTCGTGTGTTTCACATCGATAAAAAAAATCATTAATTCATACTTTACATATTGAATCTCTAGATCGTGGGCTAGAAGCCAAATCCATTTACGCGTTTAAATTATTCAAGAGTATGCACACCACCCGAAAATATAATTATAGAAAGTGAGGCCTTGAAACTCACCAGACAACTGTTAACTACTTTGTGCTAAGTCGCCTAAGCTAGGACAAGTGTTAAACAATCGAGATAGACAATCAAGATAAGAGTTAACACAAAAATTCATCATGCATTGCTAGTGTCACTAATAGTGACACTACCACTGTCGCCAACAATGTTTAAGATGAAGATGAAGAATTGGAATGAATTAGGGAGGAGGCTAAGGTATAAGATGTCATCTCTACTTTCTATCGCTAACATTTCAACCTCAAGAACTTGGTCTCAGCTCTGTCACTCTTTTAACTCTATCAGCCCCTGAATTCTTAGAGATTCTTGAGGGCGGCTGTGCCCATGCTGATAAAACTAATTAACACATCTTTGTCACGTTCAAGCGTTTTTATCTTTTCACATCTTTTTATTTTTAAACTCTAGATATTTGACCCTTTTTATATAAATACATTTCTTCTTAAAGCAACCCAAAAACACATCAAGCCATGGACTGGTTTTCATGGCTCTCAAAATCTCACATCCAACCTCCATTCATACACGAATATGCACTAGTTTTGTCACACAAGCAACTCGAAGAAGACGATATTCCTTATTTCAACCATAAGTTTCTTCAAAGCATGGGAATCTCCATAGCCAAACACAGGCTCGAGATTCTCAAGCTCGCTAGAAAGTCATCTGGTTCACATCCAATAGCTAAGTTATTTTGCAGCAATCAAGAAAACCAAGAGAATATTGGCGCGATATGTTCGAACATGGATGCACCGCAACGATTCGGCTATGGCTAGGGTCAAGAGAAGGAGCTATAGTTCCAGATGGAAATTTGCCATGGTGAAGAGAAGCAACAGGTAAATTAAGAACAATCCTTTTCAGAAGTCTTTTTAATTTCTAGTCAAAACGAACTTACTCTAGAAAAGGTAAAAGTCTGCTTATTAAGCAATTATGTAACATTAGTTTGAGTTTTCTTTAATAAGTTTGTACTTGTAAATTCAAAAAGAATTTTAAAAACAAATTTTTGTTTAGTTTTTATTTTCGACATTTAGACATATATTTTATAAAACCAATAATGTAGTATTCATTCAATAATAATATAATGTTTACAACGTTAATTACAGGTTGGTGATGAATAAACTAGGGCCTGCAACTCTTTTGATCACCAACGGCTACCAGCCAGTGGTGGGATCTGGTGGTGCTAAAGTGAAGAGTTTTTCAGGTTCTTTGGTTTACGATCTCCGGCAGGGTGAAAGTATGGAAGATGGTGGTGAGTATACAGAGAATTTGTTCAGTGATGGTGACGACGATGGGGATGGCGGCAGCTGCGGTGGTGGTGGTGGTGGTGGGTATTGGTCGGGTACAAGTGTTGAAGAGATCAAATGGGATGCCATGTTTCAGGACTTAAAACCTACTTAGGAGTGCTTGAGAATTGAGATTGTTTCATAATATAATCAGTTTTTATTATTATAAGTAATAATATATTAGGATAAGATTCTTGTTATTTTATACCTAAAATTTTATTAGGATAAGAATTATTATATAATTATATTCATACGCCTACGTATCTAGGATGTGATGCTAAAGAGACTTTCACCTTCAAATATGTACAAGCGTGTCATCTTATTATACGGTCATGTGACCTGATATGAGCCATATGACATCAAATCAAGTTTGTATATTAGAATTTGCTAACTCAGACGATTCATAGTGGGAAAAGAGGTCATATTGGACGTTTGACATTGTCGTTGGTCAAACCAAACAAGTCCATGACGGTTGCTTACAGATTTACACCCATCAATGTTGATTACACCAATCGCATGTTCTACTGTGATCGAAAGTTGTTTTCGACCACATTATATAACAGTTGTTGCCGCTTGATTGCGCTTTACTTTGTGCCTGCATTGTCTACTATGACAACATCAATGTCGTGTATATGTCTACATGCAGCATCAATGTACCAAATACATTTAGAAAGTTATTGTTAGGTATAATAAATAAATATCTTTTACTAACCAGCAGGATTAGGCCCACCTTAGCCGTAGGGGGTGTGCACTTGGATATGTGTTTGGACTAGGGTGGTGGTGGGGAGCCATGCCACGGGGCCATCCTTACCTTTGCCTACCAACCACTAGTGCGACTTAACCATTCATTCTGATATGACCATTTGACCCTTTCGATAACCTTCAAACTACAACTGTATTATTATATACCATGTTTTTGGCTACTAAGGCTATAAATCAGTCCATAGTTGTTATGAAAATGGAACATACATATGTTATAGATAACTTTGATCCATTTACCTAACAAAATAGGCAAATAATCTTGCGACCTGATACATGCATGCAACTTTTCTATTGTGTTAGACCTCGTTATACGTACACGTTTCTTATTAATCTTTTTGATCATTCTATATTCCTATGTCATTTTAGCAATTAGCATCAGGTCAGTATCATCCTTCATTTTCCATCACATCTTTCATACTATGAGCCAGCTTTTATCTTTCAATCTTTTTAATACGAATAATTTTATTAAATTTTAAATTAATTACTTATTAAATAAACAGATAAGATTAAATTAGTTATAATTCTCTTTTAACACTTTACACAATAATACTAAACAAAAAATACATATCTTTAAATGAAAAAAAAAACATAAATACAAAACAACAAAAACAGGGAAAATAATATCTAATCTTTCAAGGTATATTTATAGACTATTAAAAAAAACTAATCAAATCACATTATCTTATTAAGTATCTGATACTGGTTTTTATACATTATATATGCATTCTAACACTTGAATGACATTTTTGAAGATTGAACGACAAAAACAACTCCAACATGTGTGCTAAAAACAACTTCATTACAAAACTGTCGAATTGGGAACGCTTTTCATACAAAAAATCATGATAAAAGCTCAATTTTTACGTTACTAGTGTTCATATGCGATTAAACATAAGACCAAGTTTATTATACACACATACAACAAACAAATACACCTCATAGGTGCACTATTCACAAATCAACAAATTAGTGACCCGAGCTTTGAGGCAAACGGAACGAACCACCAGCATAAAGCATTTGATAAACGGGCCGAATTCTAATGGTCAAAATCAAGCTCAAAATGGTCCCTAAACCACATACACATGCAAGAACAAGGAAAGTGAGCCGAAAACAAGTTGGGCCCAAACATGTAGACCCGCCTTGTTTAGCTTCTTCAGCGTCATAAACGTAACCCGCAAGCATACCAGAAAATAGAAGGGCCCCAAGAGGGTTTCCTAGTTGCATAAAATTGAAAAATAACCCGAAGTTTTTTAACCCAAAAAGCTCGGAGGATGTTGATACCATGATGGCAATTTGAACACCATAACATGTTCCAAGTAATGCTGTTGCAGCATATAATGTTCCGTTTAGAGCCGATGCGTATAGAAGATATGTTAACACCATGATGATTTGTGTTACCATTGTCCAAAATGTCCTCGGGATCGTGTGTAACCTGCACAAAGCACACAAAGTTTTATAAAATTTTACAGGTGTGCAAAGCCCAGGCTAGAAAGGAATCAAGGATTGACTTAGGCATGGACCCAAAAAACATTCTTAAGGCGGCGCCTAAAAGGTCTGTCGTAGGCCCGGGCACAAAAGGACTAACTTAGGCCCGGACCTATAAAGGCTGGCATAAACCTGGGCCTAAAAGGATTGACTTAGTTTCGAGCTTTAAAAACCTTGACTTGAGCCCGGACATAAAGAACTGATATGATTTTAGTTAGTTATAACCAAAATCATATTTTCCAATTAACAGAAGACATTATATAATTTTAAAATAAAATTTCTAAAGCTTCAGAACTATTAGGAATAAAATTATGCATATATTTTTATCAAATACCTCTAATTACTTATATAAAGCACAAAAATTAAAAACCTATATTTATATATTAAACTCGTAAAACAATTAAAACTCGTATTAAAGATTAAATAGGATGTAAAAGTTAAAAATTTACATGGATCTTTTTTTTTACTCTCTAAGCTAAACGAATTGGGCCTTAAGAACCTGGCATTTGGGCCTAACCGGCTCAATAACCAACTTTTGCCAGGGCTGACCCAACCGAGCTTTTCAACTAAACATTAGGACTGACATTCCACTGGCGGGTTCAACAGGGCCTCGAACCAGGCATAAATAAACCCGGCTTTTTGAGCCGAGCCCAAGACATGAATCTTTAACAATAACAAAGATTACCTCACAAAGTATTCAGAAACCGCACCGCCACCAAGCCGGCCCAGAAAATTGCAAAAACTGAATAAACTCATCAATGTGGTTGTATCATTAAACCCTAGCGAACTCGCAATCTGCGCCAAATTGTTCAAAACCGTGACCCCAGACCCGATCCCCAGAAAATAAGTGGTCCACAAAAGCCAAAAATCGGCCTTCACCATCGCTTCACGGAAACTAAAATCTTCACCTCTCCTTGGCCTTCTTTTCTTGATCTTAACCGCCCCTTCTCCAACAGCAAGTAGCAAATTCACATCCGACTCATTATCATTTTCACGAAAACTCGAAAGATTCGTGTTTGAAGACGACATCGTTAGTAATGGTTCAGTTTTCATATCCGAACTGTCGGAAGAAGAGTCAACGGCCCGGGTTGACTTCTTCCGGTCGGGAAACAGGGTCATTTTAACAGGAATCGCAAGCGGCGATAATAAAAGAACCACCATGACCCCTATAAACGTGTAGGAAACCGTTTGGCTTAAGTTTAACGAGTTTTTTAAAATAGTCGTGGTTAAAAGAAAGATTGCTAGTAAAAGACTTGACCCTTGGGTGAACATGAAGTGAGCGTTTTCTAACAGGTCGGGCTCGGACGCGGGTGTGCATGGGCGAACATAATACATTAACGCAAGGCATATTATAGGTATACCGAGTGTGAACACAAGCACGATTTGGGTAGATGACCCGTTTAGTAACATGGTGCATACTTCTGTGAAAACCGCAGCACTTAGAGCAATGTAGCCTTTTAGTAGGCCCGCAACCGTGCCCCGACTTAACGGGAAATTTCTTAAATTTGTAACTAGGACCGCAGTTCCCAACCATGCGCTGCTATTGGCTGCTAGCACAAGTGCAATCCATAACTGCAAAACAACCATATATATAATTCAAGAAATTTATTAAACCGATTTGAATAAGCTTATTCAAATTGTGTTCGAATTCAAGTCTATTCGAATAAACTGGATTTCAACTCATTATTCGAATTCGGTTCGGTTAGAATTTCAGGTTATTCGAGAAGTGAAATAATCTGATATTTATAATCAGATCAGCAATTTGAATAAGCAACTTCCAAACTGTTTATTCGAAACTGTTGATCTACTTATAAATAAGCATTTAATCGTAAAACGTTTGCTTTCATCCAAACACTCCAAATTACATCAACTCTTAAACTTATTTTTTGCTGATACTAATTCAAATCTTGGAGGTTTTAAAAGTTAAAACAACTCATAAACAAGAAAAATATTAACTTCTAAACAAATCCCAAGAACTGTTCTTAAGATATAAGCAATCCCAAATCCAAAAGATATTAAATTTTTCATAAAAAAATTAATAAAAAATACAATCTTTATGAAGAAATACTTACTTCTGAACAAATTCCAAGAACCATTCTTCAGATAGAAACAACCCCAAATACAAAAAGTATGAAACTTTAAATAAAAAATTAACAAAAAAATAAATCTTTATTAAAATATGAACAAATCCCAAGAATGTTCTTCAAAAAGAAACAATCCCAAATGAAAAAGATATTAAAAAATCAACAAAAATTGAATCTTTATGAAAAATATTAACTTTTAAAACAATCCTAAATCAAAAAGATTGAATCTTTATGAAGAAATACTTACAACCCAGTACGGCAAATTCTGAACAGTTTGAGTAATAGCAAGCCAGATGACACCATAACCAAAGAAAGCCGAAAACACACCCACAAGCAGCACAGCCCATGGCGGGAAATAATTACACGCAATGCCGGGAAGAATCCCTGTGTTTTCCCCAAAATCATTAGCCACACCGAGTACTGTAAGCTGTTGCTGTGAAAACCCCAGAACTGATTTAAGAGAATCGGAGTACAGAGGGAAACAGTATGAGTTTCCGGCGGCGATTCCGACCCATACGGCGGCTGCAAAGCCCACCCACGGCGGCCGGGTTCCGGCTTTCACGGCCTGCATAGTACGGACGGTGGTGATTTGATATTATGCGTGTGTTGAGATGGAACTGGAAGGAGTGAAAGTGGTGATGAAATGAAAATATGCGGCATAATTACAAGATCCGATCCACGTTTTATGTTGACACATCTGGTCGACAAATCATCAGATTATTTTATTATTAGTGTTATATTATTATTATTTATATTTATTATTATTAAACTTAAAGGTAGAATAACTTTTTGTTTCACTTTTAGTACTTTAGGTATATTCATAATGACATCTGTGCTCGATTTATTTTATTTAATTACAAACATAATTATTATGTTATTGTTACATTTTTCGTCTTGTAGTTTCTACCAACAAATGTTTCACATTTGTTTTCTTGAATATCCTGCGAATCTTTTAAATAAGATATCAGCTAAATCTATTATAATAAGATATGCTCGTCTTTCAATTGGAGAAGACAATCAGCTAAGTTCAACGTCCATGAACACTAGCCTAAAGGCACAATAGTGCAGTGAGATAAAACTCGTTTGCATCAAAGATCCAATTAGTGAATGCCACATATTCTCCTAGTCTCGTATTATTACTAGGTGCCGTCGAAACTAAATGATGGGGTAATAATCGAAATGGGTCGTATGGAACACCAAGTTTTTCTTTTACTACTCCATCATTAGCTTGTTGGCAATTTGCCTCTACTGCTTGTGTTAAAAAGTAAATTGCCAATAAGCTTTAGCACAATCGGTATTGGAGGGTAAGTGAATCTTTGTGCTAGAGGCCGCAAGGTTTGAAGCTTGAATCTTATCACAACTAGGTTTTGTCGTAGCAAGTCTTTGGATAACGGATGTTTTTCCTCATAACAGGAGATGATGGGCACAAACCCAGTGTTGTCTGCGATCATAGATGTATAGAGTCGTCTTTTACCGTTGGGTTACCTCGGATAGCTGGGTTTTTATACGTTGGTTTATCAAAAGGAAAAGGAAGAAAAAGAAAATTAAATCAAAAGATAATACAACCCCGAGCTTTGACCGTAACCCCACTACACGCTTCATCTTTTTGCGCGAACTTTTATCTTCCCAAATCCTAACTGGGGTTGTACACAAGCAAAGCGAATTAGGTTGGGCTCGGGCCAAAGCTCTTAACAAGCTGGGTCGGTTCATAAAAAGCTCCTGTCAGCACATAGTTTGTAAAGTTGACTCGTTTAAAATAATAATTACATGTTGATAGTTAAAAGAAAATTAAATAATCTTAATATACAAGAGAAAAAAAAATGATATGTATGATTGTTTTTAACTTTTTTTCTAACTTATTTATATATATGAGTGTATATATAATATTAAAATATGGGTTTTAATTTAAACGATTCAAATGAGTGCGCCAACAAAACAATTAACGGCCAGAAGCCGAGCTTAACCTAGCTTGGGCTCAACTTGTTTAAAAACCAAGTTGGCTCAGCTCATTTACAAATAAGCTTTCTTTTAATTTTTTCGAACAAATTTTAAGCAATCATGAGTTTCTTGAACAACCTATCCCCATCACCCGTGGTACCCTATTTCCCCATATCTCCTTCCAACTACTAGTTTTCGCACTTTATGTAATAACAGTCGGAAGAAGACCGGAGATTATGTTGATACAGTTTCCTTGTAAAAAAGTTGTCTTTTTAGGATGTAACGATCAAGAGATTTATACAAAGTCAATTGTGTATCTATATTACATTTTTCGTTTGTAATCATGGGCATGCATCTTCCTCGTTGTGTTTCTCGTGTCTTGAGACCCTTGGGCCCATACAAGCTCAACGGCTCAGATCTATATTGAACAAAGATTGCACTCACATAGGCACCTCGGGCGCGTGTTTGAGCATGTTTTATCATTCCTTCGAGCATCCTTACTTTCGAACAAATGAAAACGTGATTCTCCCACGTAGTAGGACAAACCAAAAACTTTAACTGTATTCCATAAGAAGTGTTTAAAAATAAGCGAGGACAAAAGTTTGATGCAAGGAACCGATGAAGTGTATCTATTATTGGATTATAAGAGACATGTTTACCTTCAATTACGGTTGATGATGTTTTTGAGGGATGGTTAACCGAAAATTAGGAATGTTAATTTTATTTTATAGGCCTAACTTTGGGGACTATTAAAGTAGATTATAATATTAAAACTTGAATAGTTCAAACATAGATTATAATCAGGAAACAATTAAACACTTAATTTATAAACCAAAACACACAATTAATCGCAAATTTCGTTGGTAAGTGGTGTGCTCCTCAGTTAAGTAGTTATGAGTTTAAATCCTATAGAATGTAGGTATTGTAATTTTAGAAATAAAGTAGGTATAAAGTGTGTTTACTGGCCAGAAAAATATGTCAAAAGAACATAAGTCGTGCGTGTAAATATAGGCCAGGTAAGGATTACTGATACCACTGTAAGTGGTAGTTAGGTAATAACGTAAACTTAACAAGAAGTCATTATGGTAACAAAGGTCAATACAACGTCTTTAATATGCCCCAATCTCGTTGAATGAGTATAGTAGCGTCAAAGAGTATTGGAGCGTATAGATAAAAAAGTTTTGATCAACAAATATATAAGTAACAATAGTGGACACATAGTGAGTATGTGGAGTCTAACTCATAATCATATTTTGTACTAGTGTAAAATCTCATTGTGTTTCATGTGTCGATGAAATACATACATTAGACTAAGGGTAATCGGGCTTGGTTGAGCCTCAAGTGATCCAAGCAAAATCTGACACGTAGGCGATGACATGGTCATGGATCAAGCCCCTCAACCAAGCCCCAGAGGGTGTAGTGGTCCAGATGATCAGGGGTTTGATCTAGTTTTTTATTTATTTAATTATTTTAAATAATACATTAAATAATAATATAAAACATTACATTAATAATAATATAAAACATTACGTTGATACTAGTATAATACAAGATTATCGGGTCTTCTATCCCACAAATGCTTGACCAACTCATGTCGAACGTTGCCGTGTAACTCACGGCTCTTAATGATATTTATGTTGTCGAGTCGTTGTTCATTGGTGATCGTCGATTATTGTCTTGGAATATCACCTTGGTAGTTTTGACAAATAGCTTTACCCTCGTCTTCTAGTATCATGTTATGTAGGATTATACACGTGATGACGGCTTCCGTTACCTTCTCCCCTGTTCAAAATCTTATTGGATTCGCCAACATTGCCCGTATTTTATTTAGGACTCCAAACGCCCTTTCAATATCTTTCCTTGTCGATTCTTGTTTCTTCGTGAAGTACTTTCGTTTGTCAGAAACTGGAGACGCGTAAGCTTGAACAAGTATCCCCATTCGTTGTAAATACCATCAACGAGGTAGTACCCGTACTTGAAATGTTCTCCATTTGCAAAAAAAGCTTGAGGGGGTTCAACCCCGTCGATAAGGTCATCGATTATCGGTGACTGATCGATAACATTGAGGTCATTATTAGACCCGGCAACCCCAAAGAACGCATGCCAAATCCAAAGATTCTGTGACGCCACCGCCTCAAGTACAATAGTAGGGCCGGGGTGATCACCTTGATGGAATTGACATCGCCAAGCAGTGGGACACATAGCCCAACCAACATGCATACAATCAAGGCTACCGAGCATCCCGGGGAAACCATGCTTTTCACCGTGCACCTCGTATATGCGTTGGATATCATACATTGTTGGTCTACGTAAGTATCTCCGCTTGTATAGCGATATGACCCCTAAATATAATTATTACAGTTATATAAGTTATGTAAATATTTGAAAAATATATAAACAAACGTAAAAAAATATATATATATACCTCTACAAAAGTGGTTAAGCGCATCGCGTCCGGTCTTTTTAGCCATTTGTAGATACTCGTCCAACATGTCCGATCCAACACCATACGCTAGTTGCCGAAGAGCGGCGGTAATTTTTTGAGTAGCCGTGAACCCGGGCTTACCTCTAGCGTCATCCCTTTGTTGAAAATACTCAAAGTGCTCCGCCAAGTCATTTGCTAGACACATGAATAATCGTCTAGTCATTCGAAAACGGGTTCTAAAACTATTCTCACCATATGTGGGATTGGGACTAAAATAGTGACGTATCAAAGTTTCGTTAGCAGTCTTTCGATCACGAATACGCGGTTAGCGGAACAATGGGGCTCGGGGGCGATTTTAATATCTCAAAAAGCTTACCGTCGTTTGAACCGCTTGACAAATGAGTTCGTCTTCTTCGGTAGAATAGGAAGACGAAGACGATGATGACGATGTCATTTATAAATATATAAATAGAAGTTTTGATAGAGAGAATGTGTGGTTTGAGTTTTTATAGAAAGTGTGGATTTGTATTTATAGGTAATATATATATATATATATATATATATATATATATATATATATATTGACTAGCCAACGGTAAGGTTGACCAGTCAACGAGGCTCCAACGACTACTTTCCCCCGCGGTCACACCCACGCCGGACGTCCACGCCCCTGACCACTTGATGGGTGTAGTGATGTTCGTGAGCCACCTCACCGGCCTCCTGGACCGCGCCCCTTCCTTCGCGAGCCATTACCCACAGTCTTATTGAATGTCAAATAAGTAGCATCGATATTGCAACACCATAAAGTAAGTGGGTTGGGACTTGGGAAGCTAAATATGTCTCGTGAAGAGCATATGCAATCAATCCATCTTAGCTCAACATAGTGCGATTAAGAGCACAATACTCCATTTTTATTACTCATACGGACAATTGTACATTATTTCTTGGAACTCCAACTAGTGACGTTGGGTCAAAAAACACACAATATATCTTCTATGGTGGGGGGCATCGAAGCCCTTCCACAGTGCCACATCAGCGTCACGTAAACACTTGAGGCATCGAAGCCCCTACCAATAATGTTCTGCTATGATTTAATGCCCCAAGGCACCCATTATACACACACATGTATGTATGTATGTGTGTGTGTGAGAGAGATAGAGCCGCGTTCCCACCACCAAGGGCGCCCCTTGGTGGTGTTGAGAGCCTGCCATCTCACCCAACGTCGCCCCATAGCGGGGGATCTAATAGAACACATACTATATACACAATTGATTTGATCATCATCTCATGAGGTGTGTGCAGGAACACCAGGGAATCTACGTATCGTCAACACATGTGAAATAAGACGCTAGAAGAACATAGATACATTTGACAACGATCCAATATTCCAATAACAATCAATGAATCAATAGTATACAACATGTACATCGCGGTGATAGAAGTGTGATTAACTTTGTTGTTAAGGGTTTATAGAGAGTGTGTGTCTGAATCGGCCCTCATTAGAGTAATATTTGTTTCTTTGAATGAAAGTGGGGCCCATGAGCTAGAATTGGTTGGCAACACGGAACTTATAAATATTATTGCAGTCTACTTCATATATCATTATCGTTTCATAAAACGAGCGGTTTAGATTTTTTTTATTTCTTCATATTGTATCAATTTTGTTGTTTATATTTATTATTTAATAGGGTAGAGCCGTGTGATATACTGATAGTTAAAAAACAACAAAAAGTTAAATTTAATAATATACATGATAACTTACCTTATAGATTTATAAGATATAAATAATGATAAACAAAATTTATACAATTTTTAAATATTTGAAAACCTCATGAATATAACATTGGATTATGACTTAAATGTTTGATGATTTGCTACTATTAACTATAGGTGAATTTGCAATATTTCAATTATAAATTAAAAAATCTAACAAAATTAACATTAAAGTAGAGTTGATAAGCATCTTAGTTTGAAGCAGAGGGTTTTGGGTTTGAGATTTTTATCACACAATAATTTATTTTTCTAAATTTTACAAGCCTTACTATCATATGAAGATGGATATATTTGAGGAGAAACCGGGTGTCCAGGTCATTGTTCTAGCATGAAACTGAATCATGTGTTATAACATAACTAAACGGGTTCGTATCCAATTTTGTATTTAGAAGAAGAGATGATTAAATAGGAAATTACTCACATGACATCTACGTGACCTCATATGTGAAGACCCTAGAATGATGTAATGTGAAAAATAGGCAATAGACGAAGAATTGAAAAATGTATGAAATTTAATTTCTTTTTTAATTGATAAAGTCACACATAGCTGTCCCAAAAAAAATGTTAAAAGTTTTTTATCAAGTGACAGAAAATTTTAGTCATATTTTGTTGGATTTAAACAATTAAACTTTTAAGTGGGTTTTATTGGGTTATGATTTGAGTTGTGCAAAAACTTCTCACGTGCATGAGCGCTGCGCGCGCGTACACACACACACACACATATATATATATATATAGGATTATGATAATGTGAGAATCATTTTGAAATTGAGAACTTTAAGAACCATTTTGGATAAAAAAATCTAAAAACAATTATAGAACAAAAAAAAATGCGAAAAATAAAAAAAGTAAAAAAAAAAACAAATATTTACTTTTTATCATGGTTTCATAAGAAAAATAAAAAAAAATTATCGGTTTAGCAAAATATTGCACATATGTAAAATACTTATTATTTTAATTTTATACATGTTATTCTTTATACACATATGTATAATTAAGATAAATTATGATGTACATATATGTACATTATGTAAATCGAGATTAAATACAAATATACATATGTGTATAATTAAGTTTTTTTTATATATTTTTGAAACCGGGATGAAAAATAAAAAAAATAGTTTTTTTTTACTTTTTAAAATTTTTAGCTTTTTTTGTTTGTTTTATAAATTTTATTTATTTATTTTTAATAGGTGTTTTTGTGCCTCAAAATAGTTCTCAAATTTTGGTCTTTTTACTTTTTAAAAATCTTAGCTTTTTTTTTTGTTTTATATATATTTTTATTTTTTTAAGATGTTTTTTTTGTGACTCAAAATGGTTATCAAATTTCTAAAGTTCAAAATGTCCTCTTAGGATCCTCACTATATACACACACACACACACTAGGATTTTACCCTGTATTACGGAGGTTGTTTTATATTTTTCATTTTTAATATTTATACATATTTTTGGATTTTAATTTTATTTATTGTAAGAAAGTTAATAATATATTATGCCGAAATGGTTTCACAAATAAAAGATCCGTTTAAAAGTTATCTAGGTTTGGTGACTCGTGACTCACTTTTTTTTTACTAATTTTTTTTTCTTAATTATAAATAATATTTTATTAAAAAAACTAATCGAGTGTTAATTTTTAGTATATACCTATTTTATAAGATTTTAATATCAAATATTTGGTAAGATTAATTTTTAATTTAAAGAGATGTTATAACCTATTTACAATTTATCCAGGTTTGGTGAGACTCATACCCGTAAATTCGGGTCAAATGCATAGAATTCTCCATTTACAAATAAATCAATCTAGTGACTTGAGAGAATTTAGGGAGTAACCAGAGAGCTATTAAAGATTTCGTTTACGGGGGGCTGTTTTACATTATTTGTTATAACTTTTATATATTTTTTGGATTTTAATTTTATTTATTCTACAAAAGTTAATAATATACTTAGTATTTGATGATGAAAAAGTTTCACAAATAAATGAGGTGTTATAACGGTTTTAAAAACTATTTAGGTTTGGTGAGACCCATGACCCGCTAATTTTTTACTATAAAATTGTTTTTAATTATAAATAATATATATCTCTTTTTAAAGAAGTCATATATTGATTTTTAGCGTATCCCTTAATTTTATAGGATTTTTTCATATCAAAATATTTTTTGAGATTAATTTTTAATTTAATGAGATGTTATAACCCGTTTAAGAAATATATGGGTTGGTGAGACCCATATGACATACCCGTGAATTCTAGTCAAATGCAATGAGAAACTTCTATTTATAAATAATGCAATCTGGTGGCTTGAGAGAATGTAGGGAACAATCAGAGAGCTTTTAAAGCATTCATTTATATATATTACTAACTTTACCCCCCCCCCACGCGTATTACGGGGTTGTTTTATAAGTTGCTTCTAATATTTATATATGTTTTTTGAATTTTAATTTTATTTATTGCAAGGAAGTTAATAATATATTTTGGATTTGATAATGAAAGTGTTTCACAAATAAATGAGGTATTATAACCCGTTTTAAAAGTTATATATGTTTGTGAGACCTGACCCGCTTAATTTTTTTACTATAAAATTATCTCTTAATTATAAATAATATTTTTTTTAAATCAGATATTAATTTTTAGTATATCCTTACTTTATAGTATTTTCATATCAAATATTTAGTGAGATTAATTTTTAATTTAATGAGATGTTATAAACCCGTTTAAAGACTATATGGGTTTGGTGAGATCAATACCGTGAATTCGGTTAAATGCATGAGAAACCTTCATTTACAAATAATGCAATCCGATGGCTTAAAAGAATGTCGGGAGCAACCAGAGAACTTTTAAAGGTTTCATTTATATATATTATAGATTATAGATAGATATATTTAGAGAAAATGTATTTGGACCGCGTGCGAGGGAAAGTCACAATGATATTACACTTGTTAAACCTTTAACAACCTCAACAAAGAGCATATGAAACATGAAATCTATCTATCTATAATATATATAAACGAAACCATAAAAATACTACGTGTCGCGATGAGCGATCCCTCTTTTTTTGGAGACACCAGATTTACTTGATTTTTTAAATGGAGGTTTTTTTATGCATTTGACCGGAATTCACGGGTATGAGTCTCATCAAACCCAAATATTTCTTAAACGGGTTATAACATCTCATTAAATTAAAAACTAATCTCACCAAATATTTGATATAAAAATCCTACAAAGTATGGATATACTAAAAATTACAATCTGATTATTTTAAAAAATATATATATTATATATAATTAAAAACCAAATTTATAGTAAAAAAAATAAACGGGCCATGAGACTCATCAAACCAATATAGCTTTTAAACCAG